>NW_016830217.1:547782-581823 GCF_001698545.2 Rhinopithecus bieti
TATATATATTATATATTTATATATACACACATCCCAAGTTCTGCATATCCCACCAAGAGAAAACCTTTCTGTTTGCTCTTCAACTGTAAACTGTACATCCCGGTGAATCAAAGACGGTGGCAGCAGGAAAATTAAGGTGATGCATCTGAATGAGCAAGGAAGATGGGGGCGGACAAAAAACCCAATGAAATGTTCCTTGACCCCAAGGTCTCAGCAGAAGTTTGAAGTCCTTCCTGCGTTAGGAGCCCACGATGTGTGTCTACACACACCGAGACATCCAGAGTGTCACAGCCTGTCTTCACTGGGCAAAAGTCCAAGTCACTAATTTAGTGCAAAGGCAGTTCTGTTTTCTTGTTTCTTAAAAACAAAAAAAAAAATTTTTCATTCCACTGCCCTGTTCCTTTTCTCCAAAAAGAGGAGAGAGAAACCCAGCCCCAGGGTGTCTGCGAGTCCATCGGTTGGTGATGTGTCCTTGGGCTAAAGCATCATGTAAACATACAAGGTAGCAGCACCACTCCCAGAGGAAGTCTGTCCGACTGAGCCGGGCGGCAGGACAGCGAGAGGCTGGCCGTCTGGCAGTGGAGTCTGTCCCCTTCGGCAGCTTCTTCCTCTGCTTGGCTGGGTTGTCCTTTGTTTTTACTGCAGAGCCCTGGGAAGATTCACTGAGGTGATAACCACTCAGTGGCTCACACGGAGGCAATGACAATCATGAGGTGGGGAGAGATGTTGGAGATGCTGGCAAGGAGGTCAGGGGCCAGGCGGGACAGGTGACTCTCAGAGAACTCACAAGGCGGGAAGATCTGCAGCACGTAGGCAGGCTGGAGACAGGATAGAGAGCAAAGTGGGACCCTCTCTTGACCCCTCACAACACCATTTCCACTGGGGGGCCCTGAAGAGGCCCAATGCTAACAGCCAGGCCAAGTCAGTCCCCAACCAGCAAATGTCCCAGGACTACGTCCACTGGAAGACCTAGCAGGTGTCAGAAAACTACACACAGGAACCCCCCTGGGGCCCTCTTCCCTACTTTAAACTCATGGAAAACCTGTGTTCTCAGCGGTTCCCTGGGTTCTCCTCAGGATGGGTGATGGTGCCCCGCCCCATGTGCTCTATTGACTTCTGTCCAAAATGCCCCTTTACCCACCTCTGGGAAGCTCTGCGGCCAGATCTAGTGGGTACCAGAAGAGTCAATCCACCTACCAACCCTGACCAGCCCCACCTGTGGGTGTATATGTGAAGGAAGGACACAGGACAACCGACCTGATTGGAGCCAGGATTGGGAACGTTGATGATCCCTGCCGCCTGCTTAGCCTGCAGGTAAGTGATGAAGGCAGCCTTGAGGGACTCAGTCTGGCTCACAACATCCTCTTGGTCGCGGCCACAGGGCAGAGCCAGCAGCAGACAGTAATCTGTCTCCACCTGAGGCAGAGGTCAGCCGCCAGTGAGCAGGGGCCTCTTAGTCAAACAGCAGCCCACATCCAACCCACGGTATCAGGTCCACAAAAACCCCCACCTCTGAGGTGACTTTAAAGTCTACCCTGATATTTGAATGAAAGAAAAAAAAAAAAAAAAAAAGCTTTTCAACCTGAGAAAGCTGATTTAAAAAATAATAATTTTTAAAAACTGTTAAGCCTTGTTTCTGAGTCTAGAGGTACTTTACATCCCCCACCCCAAGTAGAAGCATAGTGAACCCCTTCATTGCTTACTTCAGTAATACCAGCCAGGCACAGTGGCTCAGGCCTGTAATCCCAGCACTTTGGGAGGCCGAGGCAGCCAGATCACTTGAGGTCAGGAGTTCAAGACTGGCCTGGCCAACATGGTGAAATCCCATCTCTACTAAAAATACAAAAATTAGCTGAGCATGGTGGTGCCCAGCTACTCAGGAGGCTGAGGCACAAGAATGGCTTCAACCCAGGAGGCAGAGGCTACAGTGAACAGAGATTGCGCCGCTGCACTCCAACTTGGGAGACAGAGTGAGACTCTGTTCCAACAACAACAATG
This sequence comes from Rhinopithecus bieti, assembly GCF_001698545.2. Taxonomy (NCBI): domain Eukaryota; kingdom Metazoa; phylum Chordata; class Mammalia; order Primates; family Cercopithecidae; genus Rhinopithecus; species Rhinopithecus bieti. The sequence continues at coordinate 549,781 of NW_016830217.1, forward strand.
AAGTTAACGCTTCCATGACAGATCAGGGAGATGGGCTGGCAGGGACTACCTACGTCTTCCCTCCCTGTAAGTGGGGCAGTTGCTCACCTGGGCCTGAGAGTCTTACCGTCATCCTTCGGGCAACCCCTTCCAGCTGTGATGCCTCCAGCCGCATCCTCTGGGCGATCCTTAGTGGGGGCCCTCCTTCAGAAAGGGGCAGGGACCGATGGGCCAGGACATTGTTGCCAGAGACGAAGTGGAGCTGCACAGCAGCTGTGTCATTCTTCAGGGCCAGCAGGCCCTGCCACACGATGGGGTACTTCTGCACACAGGGAAACAAACGGAAGTAAGCTCATGGCCGGAGGGCTGAGCCACGCTGGACACAGCCAGAGGCTGTAGCTTGCGGGTCTGTTAACTAGGGCATCTTAGTACATTTGACATGGCATAAAATCTAGGGGCCAGGAAGGGCAGCCCCTGCTCATGCTTACCTTCAGAAGCTGAACCATATCCACGGGTCTCTGTGAAGTCAGGTGTGGAGAGGAATCTTGTTTAGGGGTTGGCTGGAATTCAGTGTGTGGCAGAACCAGTCCTGGTGGGGTGCTGGGGCCAGAGGTTGTTGGGACAAACAACGGCTGTTTTGGGGCAGTCTGAGCGGGAAGAGGGACTGGAAGGTCAGGCTTCATGGAGACAGACACAGGGGAGGGGAAGGAAGTCGGGCCTGTTTCCACTTGTGCCCTCTGAACCTGGGTGTGAGGCTCAGGCTGCCTGTTTGCAGGTCCAGCTGGGAGGCGAGGCTGCTCTACTCCCGTCTGAGTCCCCTTTGCCTCCTGGGACACTTGAGGCATCTTGCCGCTTGGTGGCTGGCCGGGCTGGCTGAGTTGGGAGGGCGGGCAGGGTGGTGCTGTCTGGGCAGGCTGTGTGGACTGCACAGGCTGGGCTGGCTGTGTGGACTGCACAGGCTGAGGGGGCTGCAGGGGCTCCCCTTCAGGAGGAGGGCCCTGGGGTTGGGAAGGAAGGCAAAGGGACAGAGTTAGTCTGTTGTGCACAAGCCCCAGGGCCCAACAAATGACCCAAAGGGCCATAGCGAAAGGGTAAGATATGGCATCTCCCATTAAGTCAGGCCCACAGAAGGAGCCTGAATCAAAGGAGCTGCTCTCGGGGTTCCAGGTAAGGAGAGATCCCTGATTACCTGCCTCCCACCAACGCCACCCAGCAAGAGCTCCCTCCCCATATGCAGAGCTCCCCATGATGTAATCTAATTCTTTCATCTCAGGACTAAGAAAGCTCTTTAAACTCATGAAAAGATCAACATCTTTAGGAACTAGCTGACCAGTTCACTTGTACTCAACCACTATCTTTACCAAAAGGCAGATTTCTTTTTAAGTAGGGACAGGGTCTCACCATGTTGGCCAAGCTGGTCTTCAACTCCTGACCTCAAGTGATCTGCCGGCCTTGGCCTCCCAAAGTGTTGGGATTACAGGTGTGAGCCACTATGCCTGGCTGTTTTTTTTTTTTTTTTTTTTGAGACTGTGTCTCACTCTGTCATTGGAGTGTAATGGCACCATCTTGGTTCAAAGCAACCTCTGCCCCCAGGGCTCAAGCGATTTTCCCACCTCAGCCTCCCAAGTAGCTGAAACCACAGGTGTATGCCACCACACCTGGCTAAATTATATATATATATATTTTGTTGTTGAGATGGGGTTTTGCCATGTTGCCCAGGCTGGTCTCGAACTCCTGGGCTTAAGCAGTCCTCCCGTCTGGGCCTCCCACAGTGCTGGGATTACAGGCAGAAGTCACAACACCTGGCCCCTGATTTTCTTAACACATCTTTGCTTAAAAGCCTGCTGAGCCCCACAAGCACATGCCCAAAAGACAGTGGGGAGATACCTGGCTAGCTCACCTGAGCAGCTGTCTTGGTCCGGGAAGGCAGGCCAACAGAGGAAGCAGCAGGAAACTGAGTGTGTGTGAGCTGGGCTGGGGGGTGGTAGGTGCGGATATCGCCGTACCGGTACTCTTGAAACAGCTCCCCGCTGGAGTGCACAATCTGCACCCCGTGGGTCACCACCACAGGAGGGGTCAGAGGCAGCCCCTGGAGTTGGTTACTGGGGGTAACTGTGAGGATACGGGCCTCACTGTGAGGGGCAGGGGCAGGGAGGGGGACAGGGACAGGGACGGGGCAGGGGCGGGGTGGCTTTGGCATCTGGTGTCTTGGCAGCTTCCTTCCCTGGCTGCTGAGGGGCCTTGCTGGCTGGTGGCACCTTCACGACCCCATCCGCGGCCCTGGGTTGCTCGCTGACTGCTGTCACATGTGGATGCACCATGATCCTCACATCCCGCGGCACGGTATAGGGGTGCAGTCGGTACTCAGACTGCATGACTAGTACCTCTGACTGCACAGGGGCTGTGGCTCGAGCGACGGGAAGGTGATAATGCACTTCCTCCTCAGGAGGGTGCTGGGAGGCCAACGCGGGCACGCCAGCTGGGGCTGGCTGCGGGGTGCTGGCACGCTGTGGGGCCCTGACCTCTATTTGCTGGGGCTGCAGTGGAGCCCGAGGAGAGTGAAGCGCTTCTGGCCGGATGCTGTAGGTGATACTGGGCAGCGTGGGAGTGTTCATTCTCACCTCACCCTGCGAGAGGTGGCTCAGGGACACAGTCTGGGTGATGCTGTGGGGTGGCATGATGACAGACTGCTCTGGGTGGATGCTGGAGATGAACTGGGGCACTGGAATGCCTGCAGCCAGCATGACTGTGGCATTGGTGGAGAGTGCCGTGGATGCAGTACTGCTAGGGTGGCTTGCCCTTGGGAAGGAGGACGGCCCAGGTCCACTCGGTCGAGGAGAATGAGCATCTAGCTTTGCGGCTGCCAAATGGGAGACAGTTCGATCTGCTGGGATGCTGGGCCCCGAGGGGACATGGTTTACTTCTGTAGGCAGTTTGCTGGGCAGAGCAGGAGGGTGGTGAGGCGTGAGCGTGGACCCCAGGTTGGCCGGCTGAAGGACCTTGGTCTCAATTTTAAGGGTGACGGGGTCAGCAAGCTTTTTGTTTGTGGTGACAATGCTTGGGGTGAGGACCAGCTGGTTGTGAACCAGCACAGGGGGCGTGTTGATTCCCTGGGTGAGAACCTTCACCGTGCCTCCCTGGGTGACAGGCGTGGACACCGAGAGGTGAATGGGCTCGGGCTTCTCCAAGGATGGCCTATCAGCCTTCACAGACGAAATCACAGGAGAGGCGTTATATGTCTGGGCGGTCAGTACCAACGTGGAATGGGTGGCCACGTTTGCATAGCCTGCAGGAGCTTGAGGGCCTTTGGATGGAGGCTGCGATGCTGTGACAGAATCGGGTTTGACCTGCGACTTGGACACCGACTGCTGAAATTCAATGTCCATTGCACTGGCCGGGGGGATCTGGCTGATCTTGGCGCTGATCCGCTGTGGGCCTTCAGTCTTCTGCCCTGAGTAACTCAGGAGCACAACCCCTTCGGAAGTGTTCACACGCAGTCCCGCCCCTGAGCCTGCATCTGCTGGACGATCGTCGATCACAGGCATGGACCCTGGGTGGAACCGACTGTTTTCATTAGCACTCACTCTCTGTTTGCACTTTGCTGATGGCGCAATCACTGCCCCTGCCATTGTCACCGTGCCTGTTGTGGCCGTCACGCCACCAGATGCAGCAGTAACCGCACCTGCTGTGACGGTCACTGCACTTGCTGTGGCATTCACTGCACTCGCAGCAGCATTAACCGTGCCTGGGGCGGCATTCACTGTACCCACCGTGGCGTTCACTGGAGTGGTGAGAACATTCACTGGCCCCGTAAGAACATTCACAGGCCCCTTCAGGACGTTCACGGGTCCAGCAGGGGTGCTCACCAAACTTTTCAGTGTGGTCACTGAGCCCTTCACGGGACCTTTCAGGGCATTCACTGGGACCAGGGAGACGTTCACCAGGCCAGTGAGCGCACTCACCAGGCCAGTGAGGGTTTGAGGAGCTGGTTTTGCCAAGGTTATCTTCTGTGAATTTTCCAAGTCAATGCTGACAGGCATTCGGCTAATAACAGAGGTAATTTTGGGAGCAATGACTGGAGCCACCTTTTCCTTGTCAGCAGCTACCGGCACCTCCGAGGCTTGTGTCTCAGAGTTGTTTGTCACTGGAGCTGTTGTTTTTTCTTCTAAAGGCTTTTTAGATTCAACTGGAGGGGGCGGGGCCTCATGTAGGCAAGGGGCAGCACTGACAGGCTCTGCAATGGCCGTGGTGACACTCGTGGAAGTGACACCTGTTGCAGACACATACTTGGGATCCATGAGAATCTTCCTCAGGGTGCTAGAGCTGGTGTCGATGTCAGAGGCCTTTGTGTCTGGGGGAAGAGCTGGAGATGGAGTGGACTGACCCCGTGACTCCTCCTGCCTTGCGATCCACTCTGTCACCTTAGCAGGGGGGCTCTGATGTGGGATCCCCCCAGAGGAGACAGGGGGTGAAAGCTTTGCTGCAGTTACAGAAGGCAGTGTGGGTATGGGGATGCTTGGATCGCTGGGTGGGGTCACCGGGTCACTCTCAATGATGGAATGCACCCTGAACCTGGCTTGAGGTTCCTCATCCACCGGCACTGGCTGGGGGGGCTGGGGAAGGTCTGGGGGCACAGATGCTTTAGTTGGAGTCCTTTCCTCAACACTGATTTCTTGGGACGAATTCTCTGTGGTGGGAGTCTTGCTTGGGTCAGAAGTACATGACTGAGGAGGAGTGGAATGGGGTTTCTCACTCTGCTTTTCTTCCTGTGGGGCTTCGGGGTGCTGTAGTGTTGTCCCCTCATTTGCAGCAGGACTCTTGCCTTGAGCTTGGTCAGATTCAGGGACATGGCTCTCTACAGGAGCCACCACTTTCTTGTTTGTGTTCCGTTTGCGGCGTGATCGGGTTGTCTTCTGGCGCCCTTTGTCTTTCCGAACAAGAGCAACTTCCACTTCTTTAGACCCTTTGGCTTCTGGCGCTGAGTGTGAGGTCTCACTGCTATTTCCTCTGGCTTCCTTGGTATCTGTTGGGCCTGCTGAGGGGTCAGGAGCATTGACTGGCGGCCTCGAAGATTCTGTAGCAGCCTCAGTTTCCAGGATGCCAGATACAGCCTCATCCGTCTCCATTCCTTCCTCAGAAGGCTGCAGCGCCTGTGCACCTGCGTGGGGCTGCAGATCTGTCTGGGATTCTCCAGGAAAAGGTGGAGGTGCTGGGAAGTTTTCTGGCTCCCCAGAAATGTCATTGATGATGGAGCCGATGGCCGCAGCCAGCTCTGTTTCACTTGCTTGGTGTGCAGGCTTGTCCCTGTCCTCTGGGGCAAGGCCCTCTGGTGCATCTGCCTTATAGGCAGCAGAGGCAGAGGCCTCGGCAAGCTTTGCGATGTGTTCCACGGCCTGCTCCAGCTCCATCTGCTTGGCTAACTGGGTGGCTTCTGGGGACGGCCCAGAGGCAGACGTGTCTTCTTTCTCTGATTCCTTGTCTGGATCAACTGGATCACTTTTCAATTGGGATGATAAACCATCCTCCTTTTGGGGACTCTCACTTTTCTCAGGGGAGACTGCCACCACTCCAGGTTCCCTCTCCCCTGCCTGTGCCGCAGCCCCCCTGGGACTGACAGCAGCATCCACATTTTTCAGACTTGCAGATTTGTCCACTGCTAACCTGGAGTTTCGAGATCTTCCTCTCTTTGATTTGGAGTTTTTTTCAGGGGCTGGTTTTTTCTCTACAACTTCAACAGGGGTGGCTTCAGGGGGATTTTTGTCTGTGCCAGCATCTTTTCTGTCACATTTCTGTTCGCTCCCTGCCTCCTCCTCAGCAGCCTTGGGTTCCGTGGGGCTCTCTTTCACACTTATTTGGGGGCCCACCTCAGTGGTGACCTCAGGACGTGCAGCATCCACCTTCGGTTCATTTCTTCCCTTTTTCCCTTGGGGGCCACCACCGGCTGCTGTTTTCTGGGACCGTGGGGACCGCCATCCTTCAGGTGGCTTGAGTGTTTCTGCAGGTTCCTTGGCCTCGTTCTCCTCCTCTTCATCGGCTCGCCGGCGTGTCTTTGGAGGCCTTCCCCTTCGAGGGGTGGTGGGAACCGCCGCGGCCTCCTGAAGCTCTCGCTCCAATCTCTTTCTGGTCACTCTTGGTTGCTCAATGGGCTCTTTGACAGGAGAGCGGTTTTCATGGTCACCCATGGTTGCATAGACGCTCCTTACATTACGGCGCCTTGTTCGACTAAGAGGCAAACTTGGTTCGGGATGTTCAAGGTCTGCAGCAGAGTTTTTAGAAGCAGTCCTTGTAATCTTCTCTGCCTCCATCTTCAATTCCAAAAGTTTCTGTGCTTCTCCCCGAGGAGAATTGGACCGCTTGAGTTTTTCCCGGTCTATCCTCTCACTCTTCCTTGTGACGGGCTTCTCCACGATACTCACTGCAGTTGCCTGAACAGGGGTCTTTGAACGCTTGCTTTTGTTTGGCTTTTTATCTTTTGCAGCAACTGGAGGATCAACCTCTAAATCTTCAGAAGCTGGGGGCTGAGCCTCAGGAATAGCTTCAGTTTTCTGGTTTGCGTCAGGCTCAGCATCTGCAGTGGTGTCTGGCTTTTCGACCTTTGGCTCACTGGCTTCCTCAGACTTCTGAGCTGGTTTTGAAAGTGGCTGGGTACTGTCAGGCTCTGGATCTACATTGCTCTCTGCCTGGGAAAATGAGGCCCCGGGAGTTGGAGGCTTGGCATCCAGATAAGGCAGCTGGTCACCTGATGAACCTTCCTCAACACCCACAGGAATCACGGCAGCTTCTTTATTGGAGTCTGCTCCTGGGGACAGGTCCACTTGTTCCGGCTGTTCCACAAGGGCAGGAGCAGGTTCAGACACAGGCTTTGCTTCTTCTGAGACGGTGGCTGGCTCCACAGTCTTATCTTCTGTTACCAAAGGCGCCTCTACCATTTTGTCACCAGCGGTCTTCTCTAGTGCTGATGGGGCTGACTCTAGAGTTGCGACTGTGACACTTGGAGGCCCAACAGAAGGTGGAGTTTTTAGTTCTGCATCTTTATTCTCAGGAGCAGATTCTGGGGTCTTGGGATGATTCTCTATATCTTCCTGTTTCTCAACTTCTTTGGGTTTCTGGTCTTTTTCTTTTTCTTTCTGTTGCATTCGTGTGAGCTCCATAAATCTGCTATGGAACAGAACTACTGGTTCTTGAATGGAATCAGTTGTGCTGTTTGCTCCCTCAGATGTCTGCTTACCATAGATCCTACCAGAAATGAAGTCAGAGTCTTCCTCTTTTCTCTCTAGATGCTGCAATCGCTTGGAATCTTGTTCAAAGATTGAGCTGTGTAAAAAACGAGAAGCAAACAATTCCTGCCTCTCTTGCTCTTCTTCTTTATGATCCTCTTTCTTATCATCCATTTTCCCTTCTGAATCTGTCCTAATTTTCTTCTTTTTCATGTACCAGGATGGAATAGGTCTTGGAGCAGAGTCAACCTTTTCTTTATCTTTGTTGTTTCGAAAATTTGCAAATCGGGAGTCCCAATCAAGAAAAGACCAATTTTCTTCACGAGATGAAGAGAGGGATTTAGCTCTTTCAAGCAAAGCTTTAGTGTCTGGTGTGATTGTCTTATCCAATGCAAAAGAGTAAAATTTGTTCCTTTCTAAAGAACTAGAGAGTCTTTCATCTCGCTCACGTAGCTTGTCTTCTCTGTCCCTCAATAAAAAAGACAATCGAGAACTTTCATATAATGCAGAGGCTCTGGGTGAGTGGGATTTGTGTTCACCATCTTCATCAGAATCAGAAGGCACCTCACCAGGTTCCAGATCTCGTACAGACCTTTTTCGAAGGCTATCTCTCTTAATTATGCTGTTTGGGAAACTCACATCAAATCTGCTGGCATCTTGTTTCATTTGAGAGTCCCAACGATTTAGTTCATCTTCAGAATTCAAGACAGATAGTTTTATTTTGGCCATATCTGCCATCTGTTCTCTCCTGCTAGAATCATAAGGATTAAATTTTAAAGACTCTTCCCTGACTGTTATGTTAGAATAGGGGAGGACTTTTTCATCTACCTTAGGAGACCCCTTTACTGACATTAGCCTAGGGGAGCCTATGGGATCCTCATCTTCATGGAAGGAACCATGTCGGACACTGGGAGAACCACCAGTCCTTTCAGAATCTTCGCTGATTTGGCGTGAACTTCTGTAATTCCGTTCTCTCTTGGTGCAGATATCAAAATCAACATGATCCATCCTTTTCTTTTTGCTGGGAGGAGAGTCATCGGTGACATCTTGAGGGGGTTTGCCTACCTCGTGAACAAGGCTACGTCTTTCATATTCATCTACATCTTTTTTAGGACTGCCAAACTTCTCAGACTTGGCTATTTCCATTTCCATCTGCTGTTTCCTACGACTCTGCTCCATTTGTTTTCGGTAACTCTGCGTGTGATCGATGTCAATGCCAATTTTTTCTTCAGTATTTACTGAATGTGATTTCTCTTGGCCTGATTTATGTTCAGGTGTTTCATCACGAAGACTGCAGTAGTTTTTCCTAATGTCTTCTCTCTCTGGTCCTTGATCATCTAACACCTGCAGCTGTTTGAGCTGTGGTTTTGAGGGAATGGGTTTTTTTGATTGGATTTCTTGATTTTCCACAGATTCACCTGCTGGTTCTCCCAGTCTTGCTTGTAGGTCTGAGCTGGGCCTTGAGCCAGACCCAACAGAAACATTGGCAAGCTCCTGACAGTCTTTGGGGCTGGCAACAGTATTCAGTCTGTCCAGTTTGATTTTTTTAGATTCTCTTTTAAGAATTTCTTTCCTCACAGGCTTTCTTTCGGCCTCTCCTTCCCTCAGCAGAATGACCTCTCTAGAGGATACGTCAGGCTGCTTTTTTGAAAGCATGCGAGCATCCTCCATCTCTGGACTGCTTTTCTTGACCTCTGGTTTTTGCTTTTCTGCTTTTAAATTGGAATCTGCAAAGCGCCTTTTCCTTGCTTCCAGCTTCTCCAGATCCACAGCACTTACCCCGTCTGCAGCCTGCTCAGGCTTGAGGTGCTTCCTGGCTTTAAGCCTGCCCTCCTTCTCCACCACTTCAACATGGCTTGAAAGCCCCTTTTCCTTTGGTACTTTCATTCTAACAGATTCCGGTTTAGACAAGTCAGACTTTGCAGGCTCCGTCTGAGAGACCTGAAGTTTCTGGTCCAGGGCAGAAGATTTGATAGCGTCATTATCAAGCTTGGCTTTCAACTTTTCCACAGGAGTGTGGTCAATGACCTTTCCCTCTTTCTCTTTTACTCGAGTCAAAACCACGCAAGGCATGAGTTCTAGGCGGTTTTTTGCTATTCCTTCTTTGTCAGCTTTCTCTCTGCTCAGTTTATTAGAACTCCTTGGCTTTTCAGGGCTTTGTTCTCGCTCATTTTCTTGGTCGGTTTCTGAAGACTGAGAACTAGGGGAGTGAACCTTTCCTTTGCGTTTTTGCTTGTCAGTTTTGTCCTTTTCCACTTTTTCCTTCCGTATTAAGCGTCTCTCTCTCTCCACTCTCTCGGGATCAAAAGTTCGTTCTTTATCTGTCTTTTCATTTTTTGTATAGCGCTCCAAACGAGATTTGTCAAGTTTCTCATATCTTGGAGGGGAAAGTGAGCTACAGCTTCCACTCCGGTCTGAGGATCGGCTGTAAAGCCTCCTCTCAGAATCACTCGGCAACCTCTCTGCCTGAGAGGGAGACGCTCCAGGACTCTGTGGACGTCGCAAGTGAACTGGACTTTGACTTCGTTCAATTGGCCTCCTCTCATGGTCTCTGTCCCGGTCGGACTCAAATCTTTCACGTTCTCTTTCTCGTTCCCTTTGCCTGTAACTATATTCCCTAATATCTTGTTCATAAGGATCATTCCTGTAATCCCTGTATTCCCGAGGATCATCGTAGTATCGTGATTCATAGTAGTCTCCTTGGTAAGTTTCCCATTCTGAATAAAACTCTCTCCCTCGAGCTGGATAGTCCCGCCTGGAATCCTCAGGATAAGTACCTGGAGTTCGAACACTCTCATAATATGTACGATCTTGGTTATAGTCATAGGATGCCCTTCGTTCCTCTCTGCCAAAAAATAACAAAGATATTAGTTCTTTTGTTTCCTCATCACTTATGCATGAAATCATACACATGAAATCAGAAATTCCTGCTTCTAAAAAATCTTTGACATTATTTAATCATTTGTGAAACGATTAGTTTGTAGTGGTTATCCACTATAGCTTCAAGTAGCTACTAGGCACTTGAAATCTAGCTAAATTGAGACGTGTAAAATACACACTCAATTTTGTAGACATAGTTTATAGAAAAACAACAACAATTTAGACCGATATATGCTGAAACAATATTTTAGCTATATTAAAGAAAATTAATTTCACTGTCTTTTTAATGTGGCTACTAGAACATTTAAAATTACATATACAGAACTTATATAACTTACATTATGCTTCTATTGGACAGTGGTGATTCAACCCTTTTTTAATGTTTCTGGTAACTCCGGCGTTGTGACAAAGCAGACACTAGTTACTGGACAATATCCCCACACTCCTAAGTCTCCCACAAAATTACTATATAGAATAATAAAAAGATATTCTTACCACAACTTGGGAAATAAATCCACTGTTTAGAAAACAGATAAAATTTTAACTAAAATCTTACCATCTATGTGACCTGTATGATACTGGTAACACTTCTATGTAATTCACAATTTTTTAAAAATAGACTAAAACCTGGTTAAACTCTCTGAACTCAGTCTCCTCACTCATAAAATGATGGTAGCTTTTCCTCATAAAGCTCTTAAAAAGATTAAGATAATATCTGTAAAAACTTTCCTAGCATAATCCTAGGCAGGCACTTGGCCTCAGTAAATGTTGTCACTTTCCCCCAGGCTGCCAACTAACAAACCAGGGATGACTGCAAGCACCGTGAGAGAACTTCTCCAGTTTTAAGGAACTCACTACAGGTTTTCTCCCACAGGGACCTGTCTGGTGCATTCAAAATAGGATTAAATTTACACACAAGAACATATATTATATGAAATTAAATACACCTGTAACAGAGGCCAATTACTTCCTTCGCTCGTTCATTCTCAGCAATGTTTGTTCTCTCACGTAGATACACCTGGCTCATTCTAGACACTATTACCTTCAGCAGCTCACTGAAAGAACACTAGAACTTAATCCCCATAAAGTTACAGGCTTTGTCTTCTTGGCCAAAATTTCTCTAGCTCTTACAATAGCACTTGGCTCAAAGGACTCAACTGAATATTTGTTGAAAGAATGAACTTTAGAAAAATATATCAAAGCTGCTACTAAATAATGTTCCAACTCCTTTGAACAGCAAACGAAGCATCTAGACAGAACATTCCAACACCGGAAACATCAATAACACATTATTTTATATATATCTATATCTATATGTGTGTGTGTGTGTGTGTGTATATATATATTTTTTGAGACAGAGTCTCACTCTTTCGCTCAGGCTGGAGTGCAGTGGCACAATCTCAGCTCATTGCAACTTCCACCTCTGGGGTGTAAGGGATTCTCCTGCCTCACCAGCACCCCACCCTACCCCACCACTATGAGTAGCTGGGAATACGGGCATGCGCCACCACGCTTGGCTAATTTTTTTGTATTTTTGGTAGAGACAGGTTCACTGTGTTGGCCAGGCTGATCTCAAACTTCTGACCTCTGGTGATCTGCCCGCCTCAGTCTCCCAAAGTTCTAGGATTACAGACATGAGCCACCATGCCTGGCCTATTGTATGTACTTATATTGAACTTTCTCCGTTCAAAGAAAATACTTTATTGTGTATCTATGACATTTGGTTTAACTGGATTCAAGATGATCCTTCCATAGCTCCATGGGAATCAGATTCCTTGTTTAAATACTGACCAGCCAGCTCATAAATAACTGTTACTGGGCATGGAATCAGGCTAATTTAACTCATTACCACCATAAATACATACTTTGGGGATATATTTTCCACATGAAGGTGAACACATTATATACCTTCTAATATTATAAAGTGAGTAAGACACCTAGAATGGTCGTTTACTGCCCATATTAATGGTAGGCTTCAGTCATATTTTAAAAACACAGCATCAAGATATCTTTTTAATTAAGCAAACTAAAACTACTTCTAAAAATATGGGCTGGGCATGGTAGCTTAGGCTTGTAATCCCAGCACTTTGGGAAGCCTGCTTGAGGCCAGGAGTTCAAGACTGACAGGATCAACACAGCGAGACCCCATCTCTACAAAAAAATAATAATAATAATAATTAATAAAAATTTAAAAAGTAGTAACATGAAAAAAGTTTTGGAAGGCAGAAATATATGTATAAACATTCATGCTGGAGCACTATTCAGCTTAAGAAATACTTATTTTGCTGGGCCCCATGACAACAAAAGAAATAAGCAGTCCTACTCTCAAATAATTCAACTGTTTAAGCAGGGACAACACAACTGGCACTTGGACCATGTACAGGGACACTGAGGAACTGCAGAAAGTCAGGTTCAGAGAGAACTCTGTTCACAAAACCAAACAGTATCCAAAGTACCATAAGTAGATGTCATCTAAATCACAATGTGACCCTGTAAATTCATCTCAAGAACCACTATAGTAAAGGGTAAGCTCAATACACTAGCAGGTAGGAACCCTAGGTTTATCCCCAGCCTAGGCCCTTACTGGCCTGTGACCTTATTAGCAAAAGTTCTTTCCATAAAAAGGGTTACCTGACAGAGTATGTGAGGGACCAAATGAAGTACTACTCGGAAAATGGGAAAGCCCTGTGCAAATATAGCTGTTATTTGCATTCCTGAGCTGAATTATCATTAGCGTTAAAGCATTTTTTTCATTCATGCATCAACTATTTAGTGAGATAACTTCCATTCTATAGAAAAGGCAAAGATCCTCAAGGTCTACGCAAGAAATGCATTCCATAAGCACTGCCAACTGAAACCACACGGGACAAACCTGGGTCACAGTGAAGTCCCACACCCTCCTGCTTCCTCATGAGGAGATTGAGAAAAAACACAGAACAAACCCAAAGCCAGTTAGTTCATCACTTATTAAAAAAAAAAAAAAAAAAAACAATGAGTTTTGGCTGAGTGCAGTGGCTCACGTCTGTAATCCCAGCACTTTGGGAGGCTGAGGCGGGCAGATCACCTGAGATTGGGAGTTTGAGACCAGCCTGACCAACATGAAGAAACCCCGTCTCTACTAAAAATGCAAAATTAGCCAGGTGTGGTGGCGCGTGCCTGTAATTCCAGCTACTCGGGAGCCCGAGGCAGGAGAATCACTTGCACCCGGGAGGCGGAGGTTGTGGTGGGCCGAGATCGCACCACTGCACTCCAGCCTGGGCAACAAGAGTAAAACTCCGTGTCTCAACAAAGGAAAGAAAAGAAATGGTAGCCGCTCTCTCTTTTTTTGTGAGACGGTGAGTCTCGGCTCCTGTTCCGGCCGCCAGGCTGGAGTGGCGGGTGGGCCGCGATTGCTCCACTGCCACCTGCAGAGCTCGGCGCCTCCCCGGGTTGCACAGCGCGGGGGATTCTCCTGCCGTCCAGCCTACCCCCTTGGAGCTGGGGACTACCAGGCCACCCGCCACCGCGCCGGCTAATCTTTGTATTTTTAGTAGAGAACAGGGTTTCCCTATGTGGTCAGGATGGCTCGATCTCCTGACCTCGAGTGATGCCGTCCGGCCTCCCAAAGTGCTGGGACTACAGGCGTGAGCCAAAAAATAGGTTTTAAGTAGTAATATACAAAAAGTAACATCCACATTACATTATTCAACCCTTACAAAACTGCTGTTCTAAAATATTTAATGTACGCAGAGGATTTTAATGGATTTTCTATGTTTTTAAGTGCAAGTAGGCCTCTGGGATGCTTTCTACTCACATATAGATAATTTCTTGTAAGCATTTACTGTATTAACAATTACTTCAAATTGCTACTTGGGAAGCCAGGATGGAGAAGTTTTTCCTCTCCTGACATAAGACACACACATTCTCTTGCATGTGGCCACACAATTTTATACTCACTCTCGCTCTCTCTTACACTCACACAACTGAGAAAACAGCCTATCAAGCCTGACTTTCTAGCTAAAGGAGTGTTGATCTTTGAAGCTTTGTAATTTGGATTCCGATCTGGTGGGAAACCATCAAAACCTGACAAGTTAGAGCTTTTGAGAATTTGGCCGTAGGGAGCATTTTTCATTTAAAAAGCACCAAGTAAGCCAGGTACGGTGTCTCACGCCTGTAATCCCAGCATTTTGGGAGGCCAAGGCAGGTGGATCACGAGGTCAGGAGTTCAAGACCAGTCTGACCAATATGGTGAAACCCCATCTCTACTAAAAATACAAAAATCAGCCATGCGTGGTGGCATGCGCCTGTAGTCCCAGCTACTCAGGAGGCTGAGGCAGGAGAATTGCTTGAACCTGGAAGGCAGAGGTTGCAGTGAGCCAAGATGGCACCACTGCACTCTAGCCTGGGCAACAGAGCAAGACTCCATCGCAAAAAAAAAAAAAAAGCACCAAGTATTCAATGACTGTTGTACAATATTCCACTAAGAAATGAATTAATATATATTAATACTTGCTATCACTTAAACAAAAATGAAATGGCAAGAAGAGGCAGTAGAAAGGGAATGCATTCAACAGGGCTTCTGGCAGCGCAACACTGACTTGGCTCATCTTGCCATGGAGCCCTTTTCATACTTTGAATTCAAGTGTCTAAAGGCGTTTTTCACACAAACTTTTTGTCTAACACGTATGTACAGGGGTGGAGACCTAGTGGGAACATTCCAGAAAACTTAATCAGAGGCGTATCTGGAAAAACAGCTTGATCATATGGACCAAATTTCCATTTTCAAAAGTAATCAGCTATTGAAGAATCTGGTGACATTATCTTAAGATGTTTTACTATATTTCAGTCTGTTCAGCAGAAAAAGGTATTAAATACTACATAACCATAACTGAAAGTATTAAGGGGAAATCAGGTTTGCTCTGCACATTGCCAAAGTTGCCAGTTTACATGTGGTTTGGCTTATTGATTCACTTTGAATATTTAAGAGATTCAACTTTAAAACAAAGCTCTTGATATTCTTTTGGAAGTTTTTATTTTTTTTAGTTAAATGTATGAGCACATGTGTGGTGACAACCTGGATGTTGTCATTACTAAATATGTAGCCATTTAACAGTTTATAATGCACTCTAACATATATTAATACATTTACTTTAAGAAGTAACTATAAGCAAGATGATTTGTATTTATGATTAACGGCACATAAAGCAGACCAGGTGCGGTGGCTCACACCTGTAATCCCAGCACTTTGGGAGGCCAAAGCAGGCAGATCACTTGAGCCCAGGAGTTTAAGACCAGCCTGGACAACATGGAGAAACCCCGTCTCTACAAAAATTACTCCAGCGTGGTGGCAAGTGTCTGTAGTCCCAGCTACTCAAGAAGATGACGTGGGAGGATCACTTGAGCCTATGAGGCAGAGATTGCAGTGAGCCATGATCATGTCACTGCACTCCAGTCTGGGTGACAGAGTGAGACCCTGTCTCAAAAAAAAAAAAAAGTACATTATCACCTGGCAAAACAGTAACTCAAGCTCTATGAGCATTCAGTGAGAAATCCAGACAGGTTGCTCCAAACCCATAGGAATCACCTGAAAACTGAATTCACAAAAATAAACCTGTGTTTCCATATGAAGTGATAAAAGAGAAGCGTTCTCTATTCTAGAATATAAAAGTAGGGGTAAAGAGTGAAAAATAAAATTTAATGCCATCTTAAGTTTCTGTATTAAAACTCAAGCTACACTGATAAGTTTAAAATACATACCTTCTTTCAGCTAACATTTCATAAAAGTCTCTGATGTCTTGACCAGATTTCTCCATGCAGTGATAAAAAGCCAGCTGACTTTCCCGATTTGCAAAGTCCACCTTTAAAAAAAAAAAAAAAGAGGTGTTTGATGCAAGTTTTGAATTTTAATGATGGAAAAATGTTACCAAATTTGAAAATTCTTCACAACATAGCCCTTCTGAGAAAATGTCAGGAAACAGCAATGTATCTCAGGTAAAACTGTCCTCATCACTGAAACTATATTTTATTAACCTGAAATCTCTCAAATTCTGTATAAATCGTGATAAAGGAATGAAATTTATAAAATTTCAAATGCAATCGTGGAGTGAAAAAAGCAAAATGGAAAACTGAAACGGCAATTCAGTAATCAGATCAACTAAATCCAGCAATCTCTGTTGCCAAAACTACAGTTAGAATATAAAACAAAATATGGATGAACATTTTAAACTTTACTCACAGCTGGGCCTCAAAGTTATTCAAGCATATGATGTTCATCAGCTATCAATTATCTTATCATCTTATTTTTAAAAAACTTCTTTCAACCTAACAATCATAGTTATCAAGTGCATAAATTCCTTCAAACTACCATGAATACAAGTTTTTAAATACATAAACTGGACATAAAATTAAGCTTTCAGTGGCTACCCACTCTTCAGGGGAGTAGGAAAGGAAAGAAAGACGTATCATTCAGGATGCCAGACTGATACTATGAGGCCCTGGGTGTCAGACACCCATGGGTGACTGTGGTTGAGCCTGCGTTGAAAGTGTCTGTGTGAGCATCAGCACCCAGACACTGAGAGGCACACTTCTTTGAATAAGAGGATTTTTAGGGAAGGATCTGTGGCTAATGGTTTAAAGATGCTGTGCCCACAAGTATCTGAGCATAAAATTGTAATATTCCCCTTAAACACTAATGATACAGCATACATGTCCTGTAACCACTCCCCTGACTGGCAGGCTGGCAGTCTACAAAATGCTAGTTATTAACGGCGTGAGATTTTTTTTTTTTTTGGGAGATGGAGTCTCACTCTGTCACCCAGGCTGGAGTGCAATGGCATGATCTTGGCTCACTGCAACCTCCGCCTCCTGGGTTCAAGCAATTCTCCTGCCTCAGCCTCCCAAGAAGCTGGGATTAATAGGCATGCACCACCACGCCCGGCTAATTTTTTTTGTATTTTTAGTAGAGACAAGGTTTCAACATGTTCATCAGGCTGGTCTCGAACTCCTGACCTCAGGTGATCCACCCACCTTGGCCTCCCAAAATGCTGGGATTACAGGCATGAGCCACCATGCCCAGCCCAAGAGGGTGAGATTTAAATAGGACTTTGTTTTGCTTCTGTTTAAAGTCATTCTGCACACCTTAATTTTATTCCCACCGATTTTTCTCCCTTTGGTCTCTTTTACAGCTGCTTGTGCATATTCAATTTCATTGTAGAGAACCAGGGCCATGCCTTTTAAGCGGTCAAACACCACCTGTAAAACAAACAAACAAACAAACAAACAAACAAAAAAGAAATAAGAGCCTCTTCCACTGGACTTAGTGTCAGTCCCAACAAAATCCTAAGTCACAAGGACACTGATGAGAAAATATATATTTTTATATATTTTATTCTATTTAAAAAACAGTGTGATGCACATTGTAGTGAATACAAAATGAAAATGTGCAGAGACAGTTTAGAATCATAGATATTATGGCTTGAGATATTATGCCTTTGTTTTTCTGTATTTTACTTTGTTTTCTATGTTTACAAACCACTGTATTGTATTTCAGTAAAGCATTCGTCTTGTTTTGGCTGAAAACAAAAAAGCAAAGCCAACAACAACAAAAAACACCCTTGAAAGGAAGGAAAAATTAAGAATAACAAAGATTTTCTGTGAATTTTGGCTACAAGTAGCACAACTGTCTTAAGGCTGTGGATTTTTGTATACAGGGAATCTTTAAGATGTGTATTTTTCTAAACAACAAAACCTACATTTAAAGGATTTTCTGCCAGGAATGGTGGCTATAATCCCAGCACTTTGGGAGGCCGAGGCAGGTAGATCACTTGAGGTCAGGAGTTTGAGTCCAGCCTGGCCAACATGGCAAAACCCCATCTCTACTAAAAATACAAAATTAGCCAGGCGTGGTGGTACACAGCTGTAATCTCAGCTATTCAAGAGGCTGAGGCTAGAGAATCGCTTGAACCTGGGAGGCAGAGGTTGCAGTGAGCTGAGATCCCACCGCTGCACTCTAGCCTGGGTGACAGAGTAAGACTCTGACTCAATTAAAAAAATAATTAATTTTAAAAAAAAAGTATTGTCAAGGCTATACAATATACCTACCACAGAGTAAACACAGTTTTAAGGAACCGAAGCTTTACCTCCACACACTGAATTGGGTCTAGAGACCCTTTTCCTGTTGCTTATGGATGTATTACATAAAAAACTTTGGTTAGATGAATATTCTGTTGTGTGAACTTCCACTCATTTAAAAAAGTCTAATTACCTATTTAGTGTAAATGTGAACAACTATATAATCAGACTATCTAATTTTAATGTAAGATAAAATTATAAAAATCCCTAAGCAACATTTCTATTTCATTCTATTTAACTATACTATGAGAATAGTTTCAAAATTAATCACCTTGGCTGGTTCAAAATAGTTTTTCAAAATACTCATAACTTAAGGCAACAGATGCAAATGCCCTTACTGACCAAATCTTAGCAAACGTAATTTCAATGTGCTAGTTATTAAAGAAAAAGGCAATGCTAGCAATTGAGACTGAAGGGAGAGAACACCAAGACGAGGGAGTCAGAAGTCTGAACCACACACCAAAACCTCCCGCCTACCTTTACCACAGGCCCGTATCGGCAGAAATGTCGTGTTAAATACTGATCTGACACGTTCGAAGAAAGCCCATCTAGCCACACGCAGTTTGTAGGCATGCTCTTTCCAAAACCCAGCTGAATATAAAAAGCAAAATTTCTATTAGTAAGGTTCACAATTACTGTTCAACTACAGAATTCTGAGAAAACTGGTTTTCTATAGGAATCTTATCAAATCAACATCTCAAGTGGGAACCATCTGGTTAAAATTAAATTGAAATTTACAAAAAAGCAATCCTGCCTGGCTAATCAAGTATTAATCAGATTATAGTATATAATAGGATAGGAATGCAAAGAAGTATATCACTTGTATGGTTATCTGTCTTACTGGGATCTTAAATACTAAGGCATATGCAAAAAAAAAAAAAACCCCTTCAAATCCTAAAAAACAAAGCAAATCATAACAGCACAATAATTTATGCAAATTCATTTACCTTGAGGCGATTATTTCCAAGATATTCCCCATCCATCTTCTTAATAGCTTTACAAACGCTAGCAATATCACAGTATTGCAGAAACGCATATTGAGGAACTCCATTTACTTTCTTAATGTCAATATCCTGAAAAAAAAACAATGAATACGACTTAGCAATATGTCCAAGAAAATAGATTAGAATGAATTAAGTCCATATAGGGTATTTATTTCTCAAAAAAGTCATGTTCTCAATCATCATTTACTTAGTTAAAAAAATTGTACACCTTAATACAATGGTAAGTTAGTATTCTGCTGTAAAACACATAGCATTTGTTGTCACAAACCATGAAATCCTTCCTATGTGAAGCTCTCTGCAGAGGAACAACAGCATTGCAATTCAAAATTCAAAATTTAAAATCCCTATTAACAGCATTAAGAGAAACTTAATGATAATAAAGAAAAGGCAGGCTATTTAATGAAGTCCTAAGAAATAATTCCCTTCTGCAATACCTAAAATTGTTATTAGGGGCCAGGCCATTTAAAATATGATACCTGGGTGGGCATGGTGGCTCATGCCTGTAACCCCAGCACTTTGGGAGGCGGAGGCGGGCAGGTCACTTGAGGTCAGGAGTTCAACACCCACCTGGCCATCACGGTGAAACCCTGTCTCTACTAAAAATACAAAAATTAGCCAGGCATGATGGCACGTGCCTGTAATCCCAGCTATCCTGAAGGCTGAGGCAGGAGAATCGCTTGAACCCGGGAGGCAGAGGTTGCAGTGAACCAAGATCGCACCATTGCACAGGTGACAAAAGTGAAACTCTGTCTCAAAAATAAATAAATAAAATATGATATCTGAGAAGATTAATACATCTTTGTTCTTTAACCTTTAAAATTAAAAGACAAATAAATAAATAACAGATAACTGTCTAAATACAAAAGGAGCTGGAGCCCACATAGGCTACTGAATTCCACACCACCCATCTAGGTAGGCAGTAGAATTGCAATTAAGAGTATATGCTACTCCCACAAAACCAAAAGAATTTGGCAAATCAAAATAATTGAAAATGAGGTCATCCATTTCTCCATCAGCCAGTTGGGGTGAGGCTGACATACCTATCAAGGACAATAAAACTAACTACCAGGGCTTCCAGTGCTTTGATGAAACCTCAGATGTGTGAGTTTCTGGCCAAGAATCTGTAATATCATATTGTTGGAGCATTAATTGGGGGTTGCGGTTCTCTATAAGTTTTCTGTGGCTGAACCAAGAAAGAAGGCATGTGCAGATTTCTACAGAAGTTACGATTCTATGAAAGATTTTGAGGAGATAAGAAAGGCTGATATCTTACAAAATGATATATCCCAGCCCAGGCGTGGTGGCTCACACATGTAATCCCACCACTTTAGGAGGCCAAGCCAGGCAGATCACCTGAGGTCAGGAGTTCAAGACCAGTCTGGCCAACACGGTGAAACCCCGTCTCTACTGAAAAATACAAAAATTAGGCCGGGTGTGGTGGCTCACACCTGTAATCCCAGCACTTTGGAAGGCCAAGGCGGTGGGATCACCTGAGGTCAGGAGTTCGAGACCAGCCTGACTAATACGGTGAAACCTCATCTCTACAAAAAATACAAAATATTAGCCAGGTGTAGTGGCGTGCGCCTGTAATCCCAGCTACTCCAGAGGCTGAGACAGGAGAATTGCTTGAACCCGGGAGGCAGAGTTTGCAGTGAACCAAAATCGTGCTATTGCGCTTCAGCCTGGGCAACAAAAGCCAAATTCTGTCTCAAAAAAAAAAAAAAAAAGCAAAAATTAGCTAGGCGTGGTGGTGGGTGCCTGTAATCCCAGCTACTCAGGAGACTGAGGCAGGAGAATCGCTTGAACCCAGGAGGTAGAGGTTGCAGTGAGCCAAGATCGCGCCACTGCACTCCAGCCTGGGTTACAAGAGTGAAACTGTCTAAAAAAATAATAATAGTATATCCCAAGATTACAAAGCTGTGACCAAAATATTTTCATTTTTAAACTGACTCCAATTTTGAGTCATAAAGGAACAGAAAACTTCTTGTACCCCTTAATCTAACAATGACTTGCATAATATAATAAGTGATTCAAATTAAAACTTCCTAATAGAACTGAACTGCTAACAGACGACATCCATATTCTAGCAATCCCCAAGGTATTTCTGATGTGCACTGTGATCACAAAACAATCATACGCTAAATTGCTGCTTCTGTTTTTGGAGACAGGGTCTCACTCTGCCACCCAGGCTGGAGTACAGTGCCGTGATCTCGGCTCACCACAGCCTCTGCTTTCTGGGCGCAAGTGGTTCTCCAGTCTCAGCCTCCTGAGTAGCTGGGACTACTGAAGCAAGCCACCAACACCCAGCTAATTTTTGTATTTTTGTAGAGACAGGGTCTCGCCATGTTGCCCAGGCTGGTCTTAAAGTTCTGAGCTCAAAGTGATCTGCCTACCTCACCCTCCCAAAGTGCTGGGATTATAGGCATGAGCCACCATGCTCAGCCTGCTGCTTCATTTTTACAAACATTTTTCTCTTCCAGATTTTCCTTTCAATCCACAGGACTAGAGATGGCATTAAAACAGAACCCAAAGAACAAAGATAAAAATTGGGTAAGAACCAGCCTG
Organism: Rhinopithecus bieti; assembly: GCF_001698545.2. Classification (NCBI taxonomy): domain Eukaryota; kingdom Metazoa; phylum Chordata; class Mammalia; order Primates; family Cercopithecidae; genus Rhinopithecus; species Rhinopithecus bieti. Next base: position 571,535 of record NW_016830217.1, read on the forward strand.
GGCAACATGGCAAAACACCACCTCTACAAATAAACATGAAAATTAGCTGGGCATGGTGGGACACATCTGTAAGTCCCAGCTACTCAGGAGACTGAGAGATGGGAGGATCGCTTGAGCCCAGGAAGTTGAGGCTGCCGTGAGTCGTAATCATGACACTGCACTCCAGGCTGGGAGATAGAGTGATACTCTGTCTCAAAAAAAAAAAAAAAAAAAAAAAAAAGAGAAATAAGAAAATATGTATGTGTAAACAAAGGACATATATTACATTTTTACACACATATATAGAACCATACCCAATGGGTTTCTCTGGATTATCTTTTAGCAAGAGCTAAAAGCACACAGCAATATTCATTACACCATTAAACATCACCTTTCCAAATATAATCTGTACTATATGCTTTATGTGTTATGACAAAGACCTAAAATTGTTTTCATAGTAAAAGCAACATACCACAATTTCTCCAAAGCGTTGGAAGATGTTGCGAAGGTCATGGTAAGTAGTGGTTTTTTCAAGGTTGCCAATAAAGAGAGTTCTTGTTGCTTTGGGGTGAAATTCATCTATCCTTTCATCCAAGGGGCGAAATTCATTTTCACTTTCCGTTTCTGTAAGTAGAATAGGGGCCGAGTAAAAAGAAAAGAGAGTATTTTAATGCATATTTATATATCATGGAAAAAATCTACATTTAAAAAACAAAATGGCCGGGCGCGGTGGCTCAAGCCTGTAATCCCAGCACTTTGGGAGGGCTGAGACGGGCGGGATCACGAGGTCAGGAGCATCGAGACCATCCTGGCTAACACGGTGAAACCCCGGTCTCACTAAAAAATAACAAAAAACTAGCCGGGCGACGTCGGCGGCCGCTGTAGTTCCCAGCTACCCGGGAGGCTGAGGCAGGAGAATGGCGTGAACCTGGAGGCGGAGCTTGCAGTGAGCTGAAGATCCGCCCACAACACTCCCAGCCTGGTGACAAGAGCGAGACCTCCGTCTCAAAAAAAAAAAAAAAAAAAAAGTCTGAAATAATAGGCTTGAATACTCACACAACACTGAAATACCATAACACCTTCAGAATAGCCACCCCTTTTAGACTCTAAAGCAAAAAAGGAATACCAAAGGCTAAAGAAACATTTTTTTAAAAATATAAGGCCTAAAGTAACACTTTGTTTAAACCTTAAAATTAAAAAATAAACTGATTTAAATCTGCCTAAATTAGCTGGAATGGTGGCTCACGCCTGATAATTCCAGCAACTTTAAGATGCCAAGGGGGGAAGATCGCTTGAGCCCCCAAAGTTTGAGCAACATGTTGAAACCCATCTCTACAATAAGAAAAAAAATTAGGCCAGGTATGGTGGCGCACGACCTGTTTATTCTCAGCTACTCGGGAGGCTGAGGTGGGAATAGCATGAGCAGAGAAGTCGAGGCTGCAGTGAACTGTGATCATGCTACTGTCACTTCTAGCCTGGGTGATTGGGAATGAGAGACCTGTCTCCAAAAACTAATAGAAAAACAATAAAACAGATATCTTTGCTAAGGTGATCTGTTGTTTTTTTTGGGACAGAGTCTCGCTCTGCCACCCACGACTGGAGTGTACTTGGCACGATCATGGCTCACTGAGCCTCAACCTCCAGGCTTCAAAAGCAATCCTCCAACCTCAGCCTCCTAAGTAGTGGACCACAGGGACATGCCACCATGCCTATAGTTTTTTCCCCCCACGCCATAGAGATAAGGACTCACTTTGTGCCCAGCTGGTCTCAAGCAATCCCTCCTGCCCTCAGCCTCCCAAAGTGCTGGGATTACAGGCGGTTGAGCCACTGCACTTGGCCTGATTTGTTATGTAAAATTGAATTCCTGACCACGAAATAATTTTTAAACCCAAGCAAAAAGTGGTAACGTTAAGTTATTTTGAGCTAACCTAATTTCCGAAAAATTACGGTACCGCAGGTTCTCAATTTGGAGATAAAACTACACTCTGAAAGTAGTATTAAAAATTCAGCTTGAAAATAGTCCACCTTCATTGTTTGTTTAATTTCATTTACTTTTCAACATTTTACAAATATTTAGCATTTCGCCCCTCTTCATACTAACACAATAAATCAACTGTTAAATGCAGAAATTTTAGATATAAGAGTTAACTATGAAAACTGATTAAAGGCGGTTATGTTTTAAATATCTTATTGATATTGCATTTGTCCCCCAATGACAAACAGAAAAGAGGTTAAGTGATTGTTACGACTGTCTTTGCTTTTTTCTTTTTTTTTTTTTTTTGAGATGAGTTCATTTCTTGTTGCCCAGGCTGGAGGGCAGTGGAAGCAATCTCAGCTCACTGCAATCTCCTGCCCTCCTGGATTCAAGGCAATCTCCTGCTTCAGCCTTCCAATGTAGCTGGGATTACACGGCACCCGCCACCCACGGCCTAGCTAACTTTTTTGTATTTTTAGTACGAGCCAGGGTTTCACCATGTTGGGCACGCTAGTCTCGAACTCTTGACCTCAGGTGATCCACCCACCTCAGCCTCCCAAAGTGCTGGGATTACAGGTGAGACACCACATCCGGCCTCTATTTTTTTATGATCAAAAGCCCTGGCTTAACTTCTAATTTATCATAGCCTTTCTCTGAACCTCCATTTATAAACTTGGTCTAAGGCAGGAATACTCAAGGTTTTGTAGATAACAATTATAGGAAACTACGGTGTGTTCTTTTTTCTTAATGTAAAACAAAGCCATCCAAAAAATTAGTATTTAATCAACTTTACTGAAATGAAGCATTTAGGGTCAGCCATCGAACATTACTGATAATGTCAACGACACTGGTATTTTTAAAAACTCAATTTCAGGGACCTTGAGTTAAGTCAGAATACATCTCACTTCTGAGTCCAGACTGATGGCTCCAATGGTAGCTCAATTAATCTTACCACTTTCATCAATCGGACTATGATGTACTTTCACAAACTCAAGTGGACCCAGAAACTGCCCAGGGCTCATAATAGTTGTCTCCATACATTCTGCACATGTCAAAGGAATATATCTCATTTTAAGCTCAATTTGGTCTTAATTTAAACGTGGGCAGACATTTAAGAATATTTCAAAAAATTCAGATAGAATATTGAGGTTTGTGCTCCGAAAGGCAGAATCACAAGAGGAAAGCATGATTTGCAACTATTAAAATCTGTAACGGCTTCATTCCCACCAAATGGCCTGGTACATTTACTTTCTTTCTTTCTCCCCCTTGGAGACAGGGTCTTGTTCTGTTGCCCAGGCTGGAGTGCAGTGGTGGGATCATAGCTTACTGCAGCCTCAAACTCCTGGGCTTAAGCAATCCTCCCACCTCAGCCTCCCAAGTATCTGGGACTACAGGGCCTGATTTTTTATTTTTTGTAGAGATGGGGTCTCACTTTGTGGCCCAGGCTCATCTCAAACTCCTGGGCTCAAGCGATCCTCCCACCTCAGCCTCCCACAGTGTTTATAGGCATGAGCTTGGTCAGGCATGGTGGCTCATTCCTATAATCCTAGCACTTTGGGAGGCCAAGGCAGGAGGATCACTTGAGCCCAGGAGGCCAAGGTTTTGGTGAGCCATGATTATGACACTACACTCCAGTCTGGGTGGCAACAGAGAGTAAGACCCTGACTCCAATCAATCAATCAATCAAAGTGTGAGCCACCACGCTCAGCAGTAAATTTTCAAGATCGGAAATTCAGTTAGCAAAAAAAAAAAAAAAGTTTTGCACGTGTAGTCCACTTAACCTTCACAACCAGTCAAAGTCTTAATGTCCACACACATTTGGGAAAAAATTTCTTGAACCTGTCATTTCACGTTTAGGGGACTGTAATGCAATGTATGGGAAAAGAAATCTTAGAGGCCACCAAGGGGTCTGTATGCAAAGTTAGGTTTCTTGGATTTGGATCTTTGAAAATAATCCTTGACCTAAGCAATCAGCTTAATACATTTCAATATAATATTCATGATTTAACCATCTGACAGCATAATTCCAACTAAGTCTCCATACTCAAAATTCAACTGTTTTCACATATCCCATTTAACTGGTATTTAATGTTGTCCTATCTGGGAAAATTATTTAGCTTTTCTTATGTTTGAACCAACCAAACTTCTCAAAATTTTCACTGGCAAGTAGGTAAATCCTACTTCCTAGGTGTTAAATATCTAGGTTAAAAGCTTTTACAGTAAAATCTCAAGCTAGCCCTACCATCTAGAGATAAAAGTTACATACTGAATGCCCTGGATGAGATCTTCCTTACTTAATAATTATAATTATAATTGGCTCTAGAAATGTATATAGATCATATGACATTCTAAATGTTTCTCAAGCAGTTCTGACCTGTTCCAAATGTGTTAAATTTTAAAGAACTCCTGGAGTTGCTCTTAGCTTAGTAAAATTTAGGGCAGTCCATCTCAAACTTGATGGAAGAAGGTCTGTGAAGGCTTAACCTATTATCCTTTGAATTGTTATGTTTCATGGTAACATCAGAGTGACCACTTTGCAGTGATCACCCTAAAAATTCCATGCCAGTTTTACTATGCAAATAATATATTTGTGCATCCTCATCAGGGGAACTACATTTTTTTTCTTTTTAATTGTCTAATAAATGAATTCTGAGAATATTCATATTTATCCTATAACAGGCCATGTTTACCCTACAAATTCCACTTAAAAGTCTTAAAGTTCAATTGTCTCAGCTTCATAAGGTGACCATAAGTTTTTTATGCTTCTATTGATTCCTTTACAAATTTACTCACAAGTTCTCTTAAATCAGGGGTTCCCAAACTTAAGTGTGTAAATTCTGAATCAGTAAGCTGGAGCAGAGTTAAAGAGTCTGCATTTTTAAACAAGTACTGCAGACGGTCCTGAAACAGGAGAAATGCCGATGCAAGCCATGTGTGAGATTTCCTGCCTTACAACAGGTTTCACAGGTAGGTTCAAGATAATAAAATGTTCCCTGGAAATTCTCAGCGGGTTGCCCGATAAGGCTTATTCCTGTTACTCTGTCTTCAAGGTCATGCAAGCTGGAAAAACAGACCCAATTTGTATTTGGCATAATAGAAATAAAATTGGTCTAATAAGTCCCTCGCATCAATATTAAGAGGTAGTTTGCCTTCTTTTTTCTTTTTATTTATTTATTGAGATGCAATGTTGCTCTGTCGCCCAGGCTGGAGTACAATGATGCGATCTCAGCTCACTACAACCTCCACTTCCCAGGTTCACACGATTCTCCTGCCTCAGTCTCCCAAGTAGCTGGGATTACAGGCGTGTGCCACCACGCCCAGCTAATTTTTGTATTTCTAGTAGAAACAGGGTTTCACCATGTTGGCCAGGCTGGTCTTGAACTCCTGACCTCAGATGATCCAGTCTCCAAAGTGCTGGGATTACAGGTATGAGCCACCGTGCCCAGCCAGAAGTAGTTTCCTTTCTAATTCAGGGTAATTCTGTTGTCACACTCCTAGGAGCTACCTCCTAGTTTTGATAAATTCAATCCTTTTGGGAAGGCTGGACTTAATAAGGGTCTACAGTTCTGCCTTTCAGACTCTTAACAGTTACCAAGTCTCCATTATAGCAACAGAAAAATCTATCCTCCCTAACCAAAACAATGCTTTTTATTAAGTTGAACAATAAATAGAATCATCTTTTAAAACAGAAGACAATGGAAACATGTCAATAAATAAAGTCAGAATAGTGTCCTCATTCAGGATCATATGCTGCCTTCTCATACACTGCAACACAAACAGTGTGTATGATGTGTAACTCAAACTCAGCTTGCTTGTGTCTTACCTGGACCTATCCATGCTGTTACTTCAATCTGCATGCCAAAGAAAAGTTTTCCTTTTGATGCAGTCAAGGCTTTTTCTTGGTCCTCTTGCTGACGAAAGAATACCAGACCATACCTCTCTTCTGAAGTTCCATGTATCTGCACTGAAGTTACTTTTCCAAATTTCTTAAATTCATGGAAAAGACCATCTTTAAGGCTTGTATCTAAATTCCCAAACAGAACCGAGTTATTAATTCTTCTAATTTAATTATAACTCAATAAGCAACCTACTAAATCTTTAGCCCGATTTTCTCATTTTTTTGTTCATGTCAGATAAGTAATATGCCAATGTCATAACAAGGTTTGAAGGAGGCACACCACACACGGCATGAAAACCCAATAATCATGCTTATGAACCACAAATGGATCTAGCCTGAGATGTGACTTAAGTTTTACTGTCACTAAAACATTACTTTTTCAAACAAGCTCCAAAAACACATTTTGGAGATTATTGTACAAGTCTGAAAATAAACTAAGTGTTAGATGATAGTACTGGTTATTTGTTAGGTAAGAATGATACTGTGGTTATCCAGAAAAATGCCCTTATATATTATAGATATATACATAAAAAAATTTTTTTAAGGGGTGTGAAAAAAAACAACATCAAGGATTCACCCTAAAGGGAAAAAAAAAAAAAAAAGAGTACGAAAGCAGGAAGACAGGAAACAGATAAAGCAAAAATGGCAAAATGATGATTTCTGAATCTTGGATATAAGGGGAGTTCATTTTGCTATTCCTTCTACTTTGGGGTATGTTTCATAATAAAAATTTTATATATATTTATAAAGTGTTAAAGACTTGAAATGGAAAGGCATCTTTCTATCTTTCCAAGGATCATCTCAATGATAAAATTGTGTGAGAAGTGTCATGTAGCATGCCAAACAATTTTAATATCCTTTACAGATGAATCATACCATCTGGGGGTCTTGTGTTAATTTGCTTTATTAGAAATATAAAAGGTGTACAGAAAGGCAAGCCAATTTTACTCCCTTGTCCATTTCTAAATTACCAAGTAGTCTAAATCAAAAGCTCATCAACACTGATGTCTCAATAACTCTATTCACAAACCTGATACATAAGTTTTTAGGCTATTTTAATAAATAAGCAATCACTGAAATACACTTAGCTAAGAAATACTTAATTTGGTCTTTGTTGGTATGACTATATACTAACAGTTTTAACTTGTTTACATGCTCAACATGACTAATGTAGGAGTAACAGTATATTATGGTCAGCTGTCAATCAAAAATATTACGAGTAAAGGAGAGACCACAGAATAGCTTAAGCAGACTTTTCCATTATTCATGGGTTTCCTCATTTAAAACGTTAATACCTTGATTTCCATCACAATTTTATGTCCAAAGTTATTTCAATGTAATGCAGTATCATACCTCATTCCTCAGTAGTAGCACAGAGGAAAGGACATTCACACAAAATTTTACCTGTAGAGCGTACTGGAAGATTCTGGACCTTGATCCCAAAACTTTTACGGGGCTCATCTTTTTCCAGAGATGAAAGCAACTGTGAAGTGGGTGCTGGGACTGCTGCAGACTGAACTGATCGAGCTGGAGAATCATCACTTGAACTACTGCTGGAATCACTGCTGCAAAAAGGCAACAATAACAACAAACTTCAGTGAAAAGACAAACAGAAAATGAGCAGCGTTAGAAAACTACTTAAAATAACTAACAGGTCTAAACTTTCGGGCTGGAACTTCTGGAGGCCCTGCATTCTACACATCTATCTCATACTCTACCTTCAGAGGTGGCAGAAGACGATAAACATGCAGGAGCACAAAAGTATAATCTTCATTTACCACCACGTACCACCAATGCAAGTGTTGCATTCTATTAATAACGTGAACAAATTTTTTCAAATGAAGTAAGACTAGTGAATTCAATTCACTTAGTGTAATAATAATAATAGTAAGTATATTGGTTTGGGATTCAGAGGTCTAGATTCAAATCTTGGATCAGACATATAGCACGTGTAAGTGGACAAATCACTTAACACCTTTGAAATAGGTTTCCTATCATAATTTTATGCCCAAAGTTACTGCATGGAACACAGGACTCTCAGCCAACATAATAAAACTAAATGAAAATAGTATTTCTAAAATTTCATCATACCCAATTTCCCCCAATATCAAATGTGTAAAATGAAAATAATCAATAATAGTACCTATATCACAGGGTTAAGAAATAAAACAGTCGGGACACAGTGGCTTACGCCTGTAATCCCAGCACTTTGGGAGGCCGAGGCAGGTGAGGTCAAGAAATTGAGATCATCCTTGCCAACATGGTGAAAACCCGTCTCTACTAAAAATATAAAAATTAGGTGGTGTGGTGGCGTGCACCTGCAGTCCCAGCCACTCGGGAGGCTGAGGCAAGAGAATCACTTGAACGCGGGAGGCTGAGGTTGCAGTGAGCCAAGATCGTGCCACTGCACTCCAGTCTGGGTGACAGAGCAAGACTCCGTCTTCCAAAAAAAAAAGAAAAAAAAGAATTAAATAAAACAACGCACGAGTTTACAGAGTTTGGAATATGACAGGTATCCAATAAATAAAACAGAGCTAGATGTGGTGGCTCACTCCTATGATCCCAGCACTTTGGGAGGCAGAAGCGGGAGGATCGCTCAAAGCCAGGAGTTTGAGACCAGCCTGGGTAACAGTGTCAGGCCTTGTTTTTAAAACAAACAAATAAACGAAGCAGTACTGCTCAGTTACTATTAGTAGTAGTAGTAGCAGCACCACTACCTCATGGGTAATTTTTGGGAAAACAATACCCAAAATAATTTTCCAGGTAGATGCAATTTTTAAATTACTGAAGGACTAATGAATAAATATTATGTAAGTTACTAGAGTCATGTTACTTTAGGCTTTCTTCACCGTGGATAACATGGAAAAGTGATAGTTAATGAAACTAATCTCTTCAGTTTAATAAAATCCTCAAACAGAAAGATAGTCAACTGAAGGACAAGAAGGAAATGCTACTTACACAGTCAAATTAAGAAAAATATATATTTAAATAAGTTTATTATGCCTTACTTCTCAATGCAAGTTCATAGAAAAAAGTTTATTATGCCTAAGAACTATGTGAGAAACATAAAATTCTCCTTTCAGTACTGGACATGCAAGACTCTTGTGGCTTGCTTTTATGGCATTCTCAAATAGGTTAATAAAAAGTTATTTACAGATTTTACTATCTTTCTGAAATTTTGCTTCATATTCTCCTCCATGTTATAAAGCCCTCACCTTTCAAGCAAATCATTTTGAGTGGTGAATCCATCTTAAGCACACTAGCTGCAGGACAAGGCCCAGGGTAGTTTCTGTCTTCGCACTAGAACTACAGCTCTCATATTCAGGACAATCACTAATCCATCCAGACAAATGAGTCCAAATCTAGGTTGAAAAAAATTTGCTACAGCCCTTTTTTTTCTTTTGAGACAGAGTCAGGCTGGAGTGCAGTGGTGTGATCGTGGCTCACTGCAACCTCCACCCGCGGGTTCAAGTGATTCTCATACCTCAACCTCCCGAGTAGCTGGAATTACAGGCATGCACCACCGTGCCCAGCTATTTTTTGTATTTTTAGTGGAGATGGGGTTTCACCATGTTGCCCAAGTTGGTCTTGAACTCCTGACCTCAAGTGATCCGCCCACCTCGGCCTCCCAATGTGCTGGGAAACACAGGCGTGAGCCAACACATCCAGCTGCTACAGCATTTTTTAAAAGCTAAATAAATTCTATGTTTTCTTATAGAAAACTAAAGATGTTTCTAGAAAACTAATAATTTACACACCATTTTTAGCTCTCACATGTTACAGCAATAGATGAAAACTTGACTGGGTGCAGTGGCTTAGTTCCTGTAATCCTACCACTTTGAGAGGCCAAGGCAGGAGGACTGCTTGAGGCCAGCAGTTCAAAACCAGCCTGGTCAACACAGCAACACCCCATCCCTACAAAAGAAAAATTTAAAAATTAGCTGGGCATGGTGGCACGTACCTGTAATCCCAGCTACTTGGGAGGCTGAGGCAGAGGATCACATGAGCCTAGGAGTTTGAGGTTGCAGTGAGCCATGGTCACACCACTGCACTCCAGCCTAGGCAACAGAGTGAGACCCTGTCCCAAAAAAAAAAAAAAAGATGAAAACATGCCAGGCGCAGTGGCTCACGCCTGTAATCCCAGCACTCTGGGAGGCCAACGCAGATGAATCACTTGCGGTCAGGAGTTCGAGGCTAGCCTGGCCAACATGGTGAAACCTCATCTCTACTAGAAATACAAAATTAGCCGGGCTTGGTGGCACGTGCCTGTAATTCAAGCTACTCGGAAGGCTGAGGCATGAGAATCACTTGAACCAGGGAGGCAGAGGCTGCATTAAACCCTGATTGCGCCACCGCACTCCAGCCTGAGTGACAGAGTGAGACTGTCTCAAAAAAAAAGAAAAGAAAAGAAAAGAAAAAGAAAAGAAAAGAAAAGAA
>NW_016830217.1:582673-585053 GCF_001698545.2 Rhinopithecus bieti
AAAAAAAAAAAAAAAGATGAAAACATGCCAGGCGCAGTGGCTCACGCCTGTAATCCCAGCACTCTGGGAGGCCAACGCAGATGAATCACTTGCGGTCAGGAGTTCGAGGCTAGCCTGGCCAACATGGTGAAACCTCATCTCTACTAGAAATACAAAAATTAGCCGGGCTTGGTGGCACGTGCCTGTAATTCAAGCTACTCGGAAGGCTGAGGCATGAGAATCACTTGAACCAGGGAGGCAGAGGCTGCATTAAACCCTGATTGCGCCACCGCACTCCAGCCTGAGTGACAGAGTGAGACTGTCTCAAAAAAAAAGAAAAGAAAAGAAAAGAAAAAGAAAAGAAAAGAAAAGAAGGAAAGGAGAAAAGAAAAGAAAAAAGAAAAGAAAAGAAAAAGCTTAATAAGGTTATTAGCATTTTCTGATAGTGGTTTGAAATGCAGGAAAATAAACCTCTGTCAGTACAAACTACTAGGGATAAAGGCCTTGAAATAAAATCATAAGCTGTCATTGCTAGGCCCCTTATGAATGACTTAGGTTTAATTTTCCCATCTATAAGAGGAAAAAATGATTGCCGATCATCCAGCAAAAGCAGTGTTACTAGTATTAAGTAAATACTATCCTGAATACGATATTGTCACTGATATTAGGGTTTAAGGAAATTATCTTCTGTTTTTAGCACAGAAGGAAAGATACTTGTTATACATGTTAAATACTCCAAGTAATATTAATACAAGATTATTCACAAGGCCACCAGATGACAGTATAGAATGTTATGTGACTTATCAACTTAGTCAATGGCAATAATCATAAACATTAAGGAAAATATTTTAATTACAATACTACCAATATTATATACACCAAACTTCCTTAGCAACAGTGGTTACAGAGGTAAACAATCACGAGCAAAAGCAAAATGTATGGCTATTGAAATCATTAATAAGGGCCAAGCGTGGTGGCTCATGCCTGTAATCCCAGCACTTTGGGAGGCCGAGGCAGGCAGATCAGGAGGTCAAGAGATCGAGACCATCCTGGCCAACATGGTGAAACCCCATCTCAAATAAAAATACAAAAAAATTAGCTGGGTGTGGTGGTGCGCGCCTATAGTCCCAGCTACTCAGGAGGCTGAGGCAGGAGAACTGCTTGAACCCGGGAGGCGGAAGTTGCAGTAAGCCAAGATTGCACCACCCCACTCCAGCCTGGGGACAGAGCAAGACTCTGTCCCCCCCCGGAAAAAAAAAAAAAGAAATCATTAATAAGGCAACAAAAAGTTCTACACAAGCTTGTATTATAAAAATGAAGGCCAGGCACGGTAGCTAACACCTGTAATCCAAGCACTTTGGGAGGCCAAGGCAGATGGATCACCTGAGGTCAGGAGTGTGAGGCCAGCCTGGCCAACATGGTGAAACCCCATCTCTACTAAAATTACAAAAGTTAGCCAGGCATGGTGGTCCACGCCTGTAATCCCAGCTACTCAGGAGGCTGAGACAGGAGAATCACTTGAACCTGGGAGGCGGAGGTTGCAGTGAGCCGAGATCGTGCCATAGCACTCCAGCCTGGGCAACAACAGCGAAACTCCATCTCGAAATATAAATAAAATAAAATAAAAATAAAAATGGAGGCGGCTGGGTGCAGTGGCTCACACCTGTAATCCCAGCACTTTGGGAGACTGAAGCAGGGAGATCACCTGAGGTCAGGAGTTTGAGACCAGCCTGGCCAACATGGTGAAACACCATCTCTACTAAAAATACAAAAATTAGCCAGGTGTGGTGGCGTGTGCGTGTAATCCCAGCTACTCTGGAGGCTGAAGCAGGAGATTCACTTGAACCCAACAGGCAGAGGTTGCAGTGAGCCAAGGTTGCATCATTGCATTCCAGCCTGGGCAATAAGGGCGAAACTCTGTCTCAGAAAAGAGAGAGAGACAGAAAAGATAATCAGTGGTGACGATGCCTTTAAAATGAAGTACAAAAATAATGGTAGAAATCAGATTTATTATAAACATGTATACATGTTTATACTATAAACATGTATACATGTTTATACTATAAACATTTAAACAGATTTATTATAAACATTATCACAGGCCATTATTATAAACATTATTACAGGCATGGTGGCTCATGCCTGTAATCCCAGCACTTTGGGAGGCCGAGGCGGGTGAATTACCTGAGGTCAGAAGTTTGAGACCTCAAAAAAGAAAAAAAAAAATTATCACACTCTCTTTGGGTGAATCCCCTGCTGCCACACCAATTCTGAAACAAAATGTAGAATTTAACTTTCAGAATCATCTGCTGATTAATGTGAGGTGGCAACTAGAAGGGAAGACTGGTTTTAAAATGAATTATGAAACAATAAAAAATGGTACAAGTTTTAGTTCACTTTT
>NW_016830217.1:585591-605877 GCF_001698545.2 Rhinopithecus bieti
TTTTTTTTGAGATGGAGTTTCGCTCTTATTGCCCAGGCTGGAGTGCAGCTCACTGCAACCTCCGCCTCGCGGGGTCAAGTGATTCTCCTGCCTCAGCCTCCCAAGTAGTTTGTTGGTCAACATGCCCAGCTAATTTTGTATTTTTAGTAGAGACAGGGTTTCACCATGTTGGTGAGGCTGGTCTCGAACTTCTGACCTCAAGTGATCCACCTGCCTTGTAAACTGCAACGTACCATGGATTTCAAGATCCTGAATTAAAATGAGGGCATGAATGTAGGCCCCCAAATACTTTTCAGTCGTAAAAAATTGACAGAAGACCCAAATGCCTGGAATTCTTGTCCATTTTAATTTTTATGTTCACAATTTTGTTAGAGCTAAAGAATCACAACAGTTCATCAAAATGCATGATATAGTATTCAATTGTTTCTTAAAAGCCAAAAATAGTTCATCAGAAGCTAATCTGAGTTGTCTTAAAAGAAGTAGTAATAATGGTGTATTGACTAATTGTTTTAAGAAAGTGGAATTTACCCAAGCACAACAATATCACATGTTCAATATCAATTAAAAGTTATCATTCTGGCCGGGCGCGGTGGCTCAAGCCTGTAATCCCAGCACTTTGGGAGGCCGAGATGGGCGGATCACGAGGTCAGGAGATCGAGACCCTCCTGGCTAACACGGTGAAACCTCGTCTCTACTAAAAAATACAAAAAACTAGCCGGGCGAGGTGGCGGGTGCCTGTAGCCCCAGCCACTCGGGAGGCTGAGGCAGGAGAATGGCTTAAACCCGGGAGGCGGAGCTTGCAGTGAGCTGAGATCCGGCCACTGCACTCCAGCCTGGGCGACAGAGCGAGACTCTGTCTCAAAAAAAAAAAAAAAAAAAGTTATTATTCTAAGGAACTGGAAGCCAGGCATGGTGCATAGTCCCAGCTACTCTGGAAGCTGAGGCAGGAGGATCCCTTGAGCTCAGGAGTTTGAGACCAGCATGCACATGACATAGCAAGACCCCAGTCTCTTCAAAAACAACAACAATTTGAGGCCAGGCACAACACTTTGGGAGGCCAAGGCAGGCAGATCACTTGAGCCCAGGAGTTTGAGACCAGCTTGGGCAACAGGACAAAACCCATCTCTACAAAAAATTAGGCATGGTGGCATGTGCCTGTAGTCCCAGCTACCTAGGAGTCTAAGGTGGGAGGGATCACCTAAGCCCAGGAGGTCAAGGCTGTAGTGTGGTGTGATCGTGCCACTGCACTCCAGCCTGGGCTGGAACACAATTTAAAAGAAATCTAGTTACACTTTTCCTAACCACATTTCCAAAGACAATTAAGGACAAATTATTTCTTATAATTTGTAATTATTGAAAAAAATGAAGAAGTAGATCTGACCAGTATTTCCTTATGAAGAAATATAAGAGTAGGCAACTGGTTACATAACAATTCTTGATAAACAAACAGAATATACGATGCTAGGATTCTCATAAACCAAATAACGATATCATATCATCTACTAACCCTATTCCTGCAGCCATTTTACACACAGAACTACATGAGCATTTGACTTTTACCACTGAAAATGCCAAGGCACTGGGTATGCTATTTATAAGATGACTCAGGCTATATTTGTTAACATACAAGAGTGACATCTAATTACTGACTTCTGTATCCCTGTATTATTTGTAAACATTTACTTATGGCAAATATGCATCTATACTGTTTTTTTTTTTAAGCTGGAAGATTAAAAAGCATTTAACCAAATCAAGTTGAGAAACAAAACTCTGGCATAAACCAATATTTTTAGAAAGGAGCAATCAGGGCAATTAGAAAATATTGCAACTAAGACAGTTAGAAGGGCCCATATGTCATAACCAGGTATCTTCCTACCCATCAGATAGCCAATAATTTTTCTCTCCATATAATCAATATATAATTTGGGTCAATATATAATTGGGGTCAAAAGATTTTCCATCAGGTTTGGGTGCCCACTGGTCCTTATCTAATTTCTATTAGAATAATCATCTATTTTAACTTTTATTTATTTTATTTTTTGTAGAGATGGGGTCTTATTTTGTTGCCCAGGCTGATCTCCAATTCCTGGGCTCAAACGACCTGCCCACCTCAGCCTCTAAAAGTACAGATTATAGGTGTGAGCCGCCATTCCTGGCCCATAATCTCTTAAACAGAATGCATCACCACACCAAATAATAATACTTCCACGTCTCATTTTTTTTTAATAAGTCCAAATTGTATCTTTCTAGTGCAGCAGTTATCTAAGCATAAGAGGACCTGTGATGACCCAAAATCCTTTTAGGAGATCTGTGAGACCTTCCCTATTTCAACTGTGTATCTCTGAGGCCAGATTTTCTTCATATACTTCACCCAAAAAACCTTATAATCACAGTTTGAATACAGAATTGGTTATGAGAATCTAACTATCTTACTAAACCAGACATTTAAAAGATTTTCATGCCGGGCACAGTGGCTCACGCCTGTAATCCCAGCACTTTGGGAGGGTGAGGCAGGAAGATCACTTGAAGTCAGGAGTTTGAGATCAGCCTGGCCAGCATGGCAAACCCTCAACTCTGCTAAAAATACAAAAATTAGCTGGGCGTGGTGGCACATGGCTACAGTCCCAGCTACTTGGAGGGCTGAGGCAGGAGAATGGTTTGAACCTAGCAGGTGGAGGTTGCAGGGAGCTGAAATCGTGCCACTGCACTCCAGACTGTCTCAAAAAATAAATAAATAAATAAATAAATAATTAAAGATTTTCAAAAAATAAAACGTCATTCTCACTAAAGCAAAAATTTTAAAGTTTAAATTTCAATGATATTATCCACAATAAACGAAAGCCCGATAATTTTAAAATGTAAAGTCTTAAGCCTAGAAAGTTTTAAAAACAGTTCAGCAGTCTGATGTGACACCACTACCATTTTCAACCCTACCACTTCTGATGTAACCTGAATTTAAGCCTTTTGTTGTTGTTGTTGTTGTTGTTGTTGTTTTGAGATGGAGTCTCACTCTGTCACCCAGGCTGGAGTGCAGTGGCGAGATCTCGGCTCACTGCAACCTCCGATTCCCAGGTTCAAACGATCCTCCCACCTCAGCCTTCTGGGTAGCTGGGACCACAGACCACAGGTATGGATCACCATGCCCAACTGGGTTTTTTTTGTTTTGTTTTGTTTTGTTTGCATTTTTAGCAGAGACAGGGTCTTGCCACGTTGTCCAGGGTGGTCTCGAACTCCTGAGCTCAAACAATCCGCTGACCTCGGCCTCCTGGCTCATTACAGGCATGAGCCACCACACCCAGCTCTTTTTTTTCCCCTAGACAGAGTCTCACTCTTTCCCTCAGGCCGGAGTACAGCGGCACAATCTTGACTCACCGCAACCCCTGCCTCCCAGGTTCAAGCAATTCTGCTGCCTCGGCCGCCCTGACACCTTTTTTTTTTTTTTTTTTAAAGGGACGAGGAGGTATTACTATGTTGCCCAGGCTGGCCTCAAACTCCTGGGCTCAACATCCTCCTGTCTCAGTCACCCTAGAAGAAGCTGGAACTACATGCATACACCACCACACCTGACTCAAGCCTCCATTCTGTCTTTTTACTCCAAAAAATAACAGGGAAATAATCAACTGGGTGACCTGCCAAGATACTTCATTTTGCCTCTTAACTTGAATTTCCCTAGCGGTTAGCAGACCTCATGATCTTTCGAGGTACCTACTAGTTTTAGCAGGGTTCTACAACATTTTTGTTGTCACAGTAGGAGTGGGGTGGGGTAGGGTTACCGGCATCTGCTAAGTACCCTACAGTGCACAGGACAGTACCAACAAAGAATTCTCTGGTCTCAAATGTGAAGAGTGCCAAGGCTGAAAAACCCTGGCCTATGTTATTTCTTGGACTGCTTTCCTGTCTTTTGAAAAACCAACATGCTAATTTCAAGCCGTGAGCCAAATGCAGGATCCTTAACGTTGATTATTCTTCCTCATTACTAATGTATCATTTCATAAAAATCTTTGAATTGTAGAAAAAAATGTAAACTTCTGAAAATCAGACTTCCTCAAGAAGAAGCTGAGATCTAAAACACTCTGGTGTCACTTGATTTTGGAAAACATGATAAAAGGTAAAGTATAAATAACTTTTTTACAATATGTACTTCACCATTCAATACCAAGGTCACAGTACTTTACAGATAAAACCTTTTTATAATTTTTAAACAAGTTGTAAGTAAAATATATACAGTATTGCCACTCATACTCTAGGTATAAGGTTTACATCAATGAAAACAATTCCATTCATATTGAAATGGTTTTTATAGTACAACAGCTTTCCTTACCTTCAACCTAGGGCCTGAAGGTGGTAGTTAAATATCACAATTAGATTTTTCCTCACCAAAGTACAATGCTCAGAAGAAATTAGAAAAAGGTCTATTTCACACAATAAGGTTAATGGGGTATTTCGCTTTATAATTTTAAGACATTTTAAATTTCCTTTAAAAAGCACACTACAGGCCAGGGGTGGTGGCTCATGCCTGTAATCCCAGCACTTTGGTAGGCTGAGGAGGGTGGACCGTCTGAGATCAGGAGTTCAAGACCACCCTGACCAATATGCTGAAACCCAGTCTCTACTAACAATACAAAAATTAGCCAGGCATGGTGGTGTGAGGCTGTAGTCCCAGCTACTCAAGAGGCTGAGGCAGGAGAACTGCTTGAACCCAGGAGGCGGAGGTTGCAGTGAGCCGAGATGGCGCCATTACACTCCAGCCTAGGTGACAGTGACACTCTCTCTCAAAAAACAACAACAACAATAGAAACCACACTACAACTCAACAACAAAAATCAACTTGTTAAAAACTGATCAAAGACTTCAAAGACATTTTTCCAAAGATACATAAATGGCAGATAAGCACAAGAAAAAATGTGCAACATCTAATAATTAGGGAAATGCAAATCATAACCATGTGAAATTGGGCTCATACTTGTAGTTGACACTACTTGCGAGCCTGAGGCAGAAGGATAGCATGAGCCCAGGAGTTCGAGTTCAGCATGAACAACACAGTGAAACCCTGGATCTTAAAAAAAACAAAAACAAAAAACTCCACCACATGATACATCACTTAACACCCACTAGGATGGCTACTATTAAAAACAAACTGCCGGGTGCAGTGGCTCACGCCTGTAATCCTAGCACTTTGGAAGGGTGAGGCAGGCAGATCACTTGAGCTCAGGAGTTCCAAGACCAGCCTGGCCAACATGGCGAAACCCTGTCTCTACAAAAAATTACCAAAAATGATTAGCCAGGCGTGGTGGTATGTGCCAATAATCCCAGCTACTTGGCGGGGGTGCTGAGGCAGGAGGATGGTTTGAACCTGGGAGGTCAAGGTTACAGTGAGCCAAAATCGCACTACTACACTGCAGCCTAGATGACAAAGTGAGACCCTGTCTTAAAAAAAACAAGCAAACCAAATAACAAGTGCAAGAATGTGAAGAAATTGGAACCCCTGTGCATTACTGGTGGGAAAGTAAAATGGTACAGCCATGGGGTTCCCCAAACACTAACTTACCACATGAACCAGCAATTCCACTATGGTTATATACCCAAAAGAAATGAAGACAGGAACTCAAATAGATATTTGTACACTCACATTCATAGCATGTTCAACACCCAAAAGGTGGAAGCAACCCATCGACAGATGAGTAAACAAAATATGGTATACACATAAAATAGAGTATTATTCAGCCTTTAAAAGAAAGCAAATTTTGGCCAGGTGCAGTGGCTCATGCCTGTAACCCCAGCACTTTGGGAAGCCAAGGTGGATGGATCACCTGAGATCAGGAATTCAAGACCAGCCTGGCCAACATGGTGAAACCCCATCTCTACCAAAAATACAAAAAAATTAGCTGGGCAGTAGTGGTGCATGACTGTAATCCCAGCTACTCAGGAGCCTGAGGCAGGAGAATCGCTTGAGCCTGGGAGGTGGAGGTGGCAGTGAGCCAAGATTGCACCACTGCACTCCAGCCTGGGCAACAGAGTGAGACCTTATCTGGAAAAAAAAAAAAAAGAAGAAGAAATTTTGACAAATGCTACATCATGAATGAACTTTGAAGATATTATGCTAAATGAGATAAACAGCCATACCCAAAACATATTGTATGATTCCATTTATAGGAGGTACCTGGAGCAACTTCATAAAGGCAGAAAATAGAATGGTGGTTGTCAGGGGCTGGGGGAAAGGGAGAATTGGGAGTTATTGTTTAATGGGTATAGAGTTTCAGTTGGGGAAGATGAAAACGTTCTGGAGATAAGATGGTAGTGATGGTTGCAAAATAATGTCAATGTATTTAAGTGCCACTGAACTGAACACTTAAAAATGGTTAAAATGGTAAATTTTATTTTATACACACACACACAAGATAAATTAAGAAGTAAAATACAAAGTTAGTGGTCACTCTCTACGTTCCTTAGAAAAAGATGAGCAATTTCAAACCAGTCAAAGTAAACTACCTACTGCTTTTTGTCTACAATGCTCTGCTCAATCAAGGGGTTTTACAACCTGTCTTTCCCAGGTAAAGTTCCTCAGAGATGACATCAGGGCAATGAGTCAGACCTAACTGGTGACTGTGCAACTATGACCTAACTGGGGAAAGCATTGCAGGACTCAACTGTATAAATCATCAATGAAGCCCTTTAGAGCCAAAGTTAATGAAAAGTTATCCAAACTCTTTAAATTTAGAACATGTATTAAGAAAATGCTGTGTTGATACATTAAAACGCAAAAATGCGGCCAGGTGTGGTGGCCCAAGCCTGTAATTCCAGCACTTTCGAAGGCCGAGGCAGGTGGATCACCTAAGGTCAGGAGTTTGAGACCAGCCTGACCAATACGGTGAAACCCCGTTTCTACTAAAAAATACAAAAATTAGGCCGGGCGTGGTGGCTCACGCCTGTAATCCCAGCACTTTGAGAGGCCGAAGCGGGCGACCACCTGAGGTCAGAAGTTTGAAGGCCAGCCTGACCAACTTGGAGAAACTCTGTCTCTACTAAAAATACAAAACTAGCTGGGTGTGGTGGCTGGCGCCTGTAATCCCAGCTACTCGGGATTACAAGCAGGAGAATCGCTTGAACCTGGGGGGCGGAGGTTGCGGTTAGCCGAGATTGTGCCACTGCACTCCAGCCTGGGCAACAAGAGCGAAACTCCATCTCAAAAAAAAAAAGCCGGGCGTGGTGGCGTGCGCCTGTAGTCCCAGCTATTTGGGAGGCTGAGGCACGAGAATCACTTGAATCCAGGAGGTGGAGGTTGCCATGAGCCAGGGTGGCACCACTGCACTCCAGCCTGGTGACAGAGCGAGACTCCATTTCCGCCCCACCCCCCCAAAAAAGGCGTTTTTATTATGTAATCAATATTTTAACTTCAACTTTGTTTGGTCTATCAGATTTCTCCCATCATCAGAAACTACAAAGATTTCTAATGGAAAAAGAGCTGATATGATAATGACTAACTGAATTAGCAGAGTGAAACTGACAAAGGAGGAAAGCTTTCTCTTACTAGACATAGGCGGAGGTGGAAAAAGAACCATAACCCACCACCAACGCTAACTTTTCTTTTCTTTTTGGGACAAGGTCTCGCTCTGTCATCCAGGCTGGAGTGCAGAGGTGCAGTCTTGGCTCACTGCAGCCTCAACCTCCTGGGCTCAAGCAATCCTCCCACCTCAGCCTCCTAAGTAGCTAGGACCACAGGCATGCACCACCACACCAGGCTAACACTTAAAATTTCTTGTAGAGACAGGGTCTCACTATGTTGCCCAAGCTAGTAATTTTTCTTCTGACTACAATGACCCTTTGCTGCTGATATAAACAACTAATAACATTTCCTAAAGATTACTTAGTACAAAATCTGGACCTCAGAAATTAACTTCTTAAAGCTCTCCTATTTTCCATCTAGACTTCACCTCTGAATATTTATAAACATCAAACAAATCTAAGCAGGTACTGGCTCCACTTGACTAATAAATTAATAGGCAAGATTTAGGCCTAACTAGATTTAGTGTTGATGATCACTAAAATAATGGTAAAGGCTGGGCACAGTGGCTCACTCCTGTAATCCCAGCACTTTGGAAGGCGGAGGCAGGTGGATAACCTGAGGTCAGGAGTTCGAGACCAGCCTGACCAATATAGTGAAACCACGTCTCTACAAAAAATACAAAAATTTGGCTGGGCGCGGTGGCTCAAGCCTGTAATCCCAGCACTTTGGGAGGCCGAGACGGGCGGATCATGAGGTCAGGAGATGGAGACGATCCTGGCGAACACGGTGAAACCCCGTCTCTACTAAAAAATACAAAAAACTAGCCGGGCGAGGTGGCGGGCGCCTATAGTCCCAGCTACTCGGGAGGCTGAGGCAGGAGAATGGCGTAAACCAGGGAGGCGGAGCTTGCAGTGAGCTGAGATCCGGCCACTGTACTCCAGCCTGGGTGACAGAGCGAGACTCCGTCTCAAAAAAAACAAACAAAAAACAAACAAACAAACAAAAAATACAAAAATATGCCAGGAGTGGTGACATGCACCTGCAGTCCCAGCGACGTGGGAGGCTGAGACAGGAGAATTACTTGAATCTGGGAGGCGGAGATTGCAGTAAGCCAAGATCCCACCACTGCATTCCAGCCTGGGCGACAGAGTGAGACTGTCTCCAAAAAAAAAAAAAGTGATGGTAAAATCAAATGCAATAATTAATCAGTTTTATTATTTCTCATCTATTCTCAAGTCCAATAGTTTACATAAATGAGAGGAAAAAAAGAAAATCATTAAAAGACTGCGTTTTATAAAAGTGCCTTATTTTGGCAGAAAATGCTGCTTAAAATGGTGCTTAAATATGCTTTATGTGGTTAGCATGCTCACAAAAGATTAAGTATAGGCCAGGCGTGGTGGCTCATGCCTGTAATCCCCGCACTTTGGGAGGCCAAGACAGGTGGATCGCCTGAGGTCAGGAGTTCAAGACCAGCCTGGCCAACATGGCGAAACCCCATCTCTACTAAAAATATTACAAAAAATTAGCCGGGCACGGTGGCACATGCCTGTAGTCCCAGCTACTCAGGAGACTGAGCGGGAGAATCGCTTGAACCTGGGAGGCAGAGGTTGCAGTGAGCTGAGATCACACCACTGCACTCCGCCCTGGGCAACAGAGTGATATTCTGTCTCCCAAAAAAAAAAAAAAAAAAAAAAAAGGTTAAGTATAAGTAAATATTTGGGATCCAATTACAGCTGTAGTTAATGTTTTAAAGTTTACCACTATCTTTTGGTAGAGTTAAGCAAAAGGAGTATGTTAATAGTTGATCCACAGGGTATCTGGTAGATAATTAAAGCTTATCCAAAAATAATGAAAGAATATTATTCACCCTTATAAAGGAATGAAATTATGATACATGTAACAAGACAGATGAGCCTTGACAATATTATGCTAAGTGAAATAAGCCAGACACAAAAGGACAAATGCTGTGTGGTTCCACGTATATGGGTACCTAGAGATGTCAAGAATTCATGGGGACAGAAAGCAGAACAGTAGTCAGCAGAGGCTAAGAGAGGGAGGAATGGAAGTTATTG
The DNA here is from genome assembly GCF_001698545.2 of Rhinopithecus bieti. Lineage (NCBI taxonomy): Eukaryota > Metazoa > Chordata > Mammalia > Primates > Cercopithecidae > Rhinopithecus > Rhinopithecus bieti. The sequence goes on from NW_016830217.1 coordinate 595,168, forward strand.
TTTAATGGTAATGGATAGTGGTGATGGTCACACGATATGAATGTACTTAATGGCACAGAATTATACACTTAAAAGTGGTTAAAATGAGGCCAGGCATGGGTGATTCACACCTATAACCCCAGCATTTTGGAAGGCTGAAGCAGAAAAATCACTTGAGCCCAGGAGTTTGAGATCAGCCTGGGCAAGAGAGAGAGACACCATCTCCACAAAAGAAATAAATAAATAAAAATTAGCTGGGCATGGTGGTGCACGCCTATGGTCTCAGCTACGTGGGAGGGTAGCTTGAGTCCATGAGGTTAGGGGTGCAGTTAGGGGTGACTGCGCCACTGCACTCCAGCCTGGGTAACAGAAAAATACTGTCTCAGAAAGTAAAACAAACAAAAAATGATTAAAGTGGTAAATATTAGGCCGGCACGGTGGCTCACGTCTGTAATTCCAGCACTTTGGGAGGCCAAGGCAGGTGGATCACTTGAGGTCAGGAGCTCCTGACCAACATGGAGAAACCCTGTCTCTACTAAAAATACAAAATTAGCCAAGCGTGGTGGCACATGCTGTAATCCCAGCTACTCAGGAGGCTGAGGCAAGAGAATCGCTTGAACCCGGGAGGCAGAGGTCGCGGTGAGCCGAGATCGGACCACTGCACTCCAGCCTGGGCAGCAAGAGCGAAACTCTGTCTCAGGGAAAAAAAAAAAAAACAGTGGTAAATATTATGCTGTGCATATTTTACTACAATTAAAAAAAAACTTTTTTGAAGCCTTCTAAGCTTTGGCATTAAAAATATAATATGGACCGGGCACGGTGGCTCACGCCTGTAATCCAGCATTTGGGAGGCCAAGACAGGCAGATCAGGAGGTCAGATCGAGCCCAATCTGGCCAAAATGGTGAAACCCTGTCTTTACTCAAAATACAAAAATTAGCTGGGTATGTGGCACATGTCTGTAATCCCAGCTATTCGGGAGGCTGAGGCACGAGAATCGCTTGAACCCGGGAGGCGGAGGTTGTAGTGAGCCAAGGTCACATCACTGCACTCCAGCCTGGTGACAGAGCAAGACTCCATCTCAAAACAAAACAAAACATAATATGGTAGTTTCTGGATCTACTATCCTAATAAAAGTAGCAAAAATGGAAAGAGGCTACATTTTTGTTAATCTATTATTAAGAATCATGTGACTTATTTTCTGGTGGGCTTTACTGGACCCTTCACACTCAGAAAACCTTGTACTCAAGTAACTCAAAGCAAAAAGCATCAAACATTCATACTCCCTGAAAGCAGTAAGCAGATGTAACATGTCTGCCTAAGAACAAGAAATCCTTCCAACCTGGCAGCAGTCTTTATTTAAGAGACAAAAAATGATGAGAAAATTTAAACTGTCAAATACAATGGAATTTTCTCATTCCCTTAGTCACATAGCATATAAAATCTGGTACTTCTTGTTATGAAAAAACTACAACGTTTCAGAAGGCACAGGCCAAGAAAGCACACAGATCAAGTATGTATGTGTGAGTGTGTGCGTGTTTTAATTCCAAATGGTCACATACAACTGATGTAGCATTACCAAACCCACAAGCAAATTTGAACTTTCAGGTTTTTGCCTTTTCTGTCGCCCAGGCTGGAGTACAGTAGTGCAATCTTGGCTCACTGTAACCTCCATCTCCTGAGTTCAAGCGATTCTCAAGCTTCAGCCACAAGTAGCTAGGATTACAGGCACACGCCACCACACCCTAATTTTTGTATTTTTAGTAGAGACGGGTTTTTGCCATGTTGACCAGGCTGATCTCAAACTCCTGGCCTCAAGTGATCCTCAAGCCTTAGCCTCCCAAAGTGCTGGGATTACAGGCAGGAGCCACTGCACCTGGCTTGCTTTTTTAAGAGACAGGGTCTCGCTCTGTCACCCAGGCTTGAGCATACTGGCCTTTTTTCAATTTAACTTTGATACTAATTACATTTCCTTTCTATCCAGAATGAAAAAGAAGTTTGCTATTTTCCGCATCTGAACTCTCCATTAGGGCAGTTCCAGGGACAAGGAGTTAGAAAGGTACCTAACTCCCTCCCAGAAAGCCTAAGCCATTCACTATTTGGTATACTTTTTTGTTTATTTATAAATGACTACAAATTAGTAAGAAACCTCAGGTTAAAGTTGTTCTGCTTAAATATAATTACTTCTTTGCAGTTTCTTCCAGTGACAGATACAAAGCTACAGCCCAAGATGGCTCCATACACCATGACACAGCATAATCAGGAAGCTAATCTGCCCCTCTCTACCACCACTGAAAATAACATATAAAGAATCACAGACCTCTTCCAGTTTGGGTTATACAAATCATGCCTAGAAGCAACACAGATGTGTATTATTTGTGTCTTCTAATTCCAGTCTATTAGCACCAGTATGTAAACAGACATATTTTAAACCTCTATCAAAAGTATTAGCCATCACTTAAAATTGATCAGATGAAAGTGTTTTCTTTTTGTTTGTTTTGTTTTGAGACAGAGTTTCACTCTTGTTGCCCAGGCTGGAGTGCAATGGCACAATCTCGGCTCACTGCAACCTCAACCTCCCTGGTTCAAACGATTCTCCTGCCTCAGCCTCCTGAGTAGCTGGGATTACAGGTGCATGCCACCATGCCCAGCTAATTTTGTATTTTTAATAGAGACGGAGTTTCGCCATGTTGACCAGCCTGGTCTCGAAATCCTGACCTCAGGTGATCTGCCTGCCTTGGCCTCATAAAGTGCTGGCATTACAGACGTGAGCCACTGTGCCCCACCGAAAGTTGTTTTTTAAATTTTAAAAATAAATTTACTCTGGTTAAGATTATTTGATTTTCTTCTTGGGAAATTAATTTATTTAGGGGCTTTGATATTAACATATTTCTAAGCCTAGAACCTGGACTTTGAAATAAATATTTCGGTTGAGCCATTCCCTCAGTCACCCTGGAAACAAACATGCATTTTGGCCTGACCAACACCTGAAGTGTTGAAGATGGAATCTGGAAGTAGTTTAGTTTATATTTTAGGCATAACAGTCCCAAGAGCCTTTTCTATTAACCCATCATTTTCAAGAGACTAGAAGGGTTTGGGAAATTAAAAAAATAAATAAATAAACTCTATTTGTCTTTAAACAAATTCAAAGCACTAAATTGATACACAAATTACTTCGTGATATTACAGCCTGATAGAGCTTGCTTCTAGAAGAGCACTGTCCAGTAGAAATATAAGCCACAGAATTTTAATTTTCAAACAGTCACATCTGAAAAAGTAAAAAGAAGATTGCTAGGTGTGGTGGCTCACACCTGTAATCCCAGTACTTTGGGAGGCTGAGGCGGGCGGATCACGAGGTCAGGAGATCGAGACCACCCTAGCTAACAAGGTGAAACCCCATCTCTACTAAAAATACAAAAAATTAGCCGGGCGTGGTGGCAGGCACCTATAGTCCCAGCTACTCGGGAGACTGAGGCAGGAGAATGGTGTGAACCTGGGAGGCGGAGCTTGCAGTGAGCCAAAATTGCACCACTGCACTCCAGCCTGGCCACTGCATTTTAGCCTGGGCAACAGAACAAGATTCCATCTCAAAAAAAAAAAAAAAGTAAAAAGAAACAGATGTAATTAATGTAGTAACATGCTTTATTTAACCTAATACATTCAAAATATCATTTGAACATGCAGTCAACATAAATAAACTTTTTTTTTTAACCAGGTCTCCAGAACTTGGTGTGTATTTTCAAACAGTTCTACTGAGATATATGTGAATTTATCAACATGACACCATGATATTAGTTTTTCTTAATGGTTTTTATATTAGCCCAGGTATAGTGACTCATGCCTGTAATCCCAGTGCTTTGGGAGTCCAAGGCAGGAGGATCACTTGAGGTCATGAGTTCTAGATCAGCCTGGGCAACGTAGTGAGACCCTATCTCTTAAAAAAAAATTTTTTTTTAGCTAAGTGTGGTGGCATGTCTATAGTCTCGGCTACTTAGAAGGCTGAGGTGAGGGGATCCCTTGAGCCCAGGAGTCCAAGGTTGCAGTGAGCCATGATTGCATCACCACTCCAGCCAGGGTAACAGAGCAAGACTGCCTCTAAAAAAATTTTTTTTCGTAGCAATTATTTCCAAATGTGCTAAACCTCTAAGTGTTAGCTCCTGTAAATGGAATTTATTTGTTAAAACCCACACACATATATTTCTGGGCTATGCTTAAGCATGATAAAGGCCTACCATTTTCTCCTGAAGGATGATGTGCTGGTTTATTAGGGAGGTTTTTGTTTCTAGATAGGATATCCAGTACTGCAGCCACTAGTCACATGTGGCTACCGAGTACTTGAAATGTGGCTATTCGGTGCACCAGTACTGATCAATGGTATAACATGAATGAACTGCAAAAACATACTAAGTGAAAGAAGCCAGTCACAAAAGACTGCAATATGGTATGATTTTCCTTCTACTAAATGTCCAGAATAGGTAAATCTATAGAGACAGATTAGTAGTTGCCCTGGGCGGGAGGAGAAAAAGAATGGGGAGCAACTGCTAACAGGTATGAGGTTTCTTTTCGGGATCATGAAAATGCACTAATTTCATTATGGTTGCAGAATTCCATAAACGTATTAAAAAGCATTAACTGTCCACTTTTAAATGGATGAATTTTATAGCGGAAGTTGCAGTGAGCAGAGATTGCACTCCAGCCTGGGAAGCAGAGCAAGACCCAGTCCTTTAAAAAAAAAAAAAAAAAAAAGGAAAGAGAAAGAAAGAAAAGAAAAGAAAAGAAAGAAACCTGAGTCAAAATCTAAAAATGTCAACCAGCCCGGGCACGGTGGCTCATGTGTAATCCCAACACTGTGGGAGGCCAAGGTGGGCGGATCATAAGGTCAAGAGTTCGAGACCAGCCTGGCCAACATGGTGAAACTCAAATCTCAGTAGAGAATATAAAAATTAGCTGGGCGTGGTGGTGCGTGCCTGTAATCCCAGCTTACTCAGGAGGCTGAGGCAGGAGAACTGCTTGAACCCAGGAGGCAGAGGTTGCAGTGAGCCAAGATCACATAAAAAATAAAAATAAAATGTCAACTTGATTTTATTAAACTGTATATAACCCACCTATTTGTAAGAAAATGTTTTACTCCTGTACATCTCTCTTCCACACCAAATGAAAGATTTTAGAGGATGAGTGAAATTCTTAGAAACAAACTCTACAAAGACATTTTTAAAGCTATTTCACTTACTGTTTTGTCTACCTGGACATAGGAAGTTTATTTATAGTACAAAGTGGATTTAGAAAGATGTTCTATAGGCCGGGCGCAGTGGCTCATGCCTGTAATCCCAGCACTTTGGGAGGCCCAGGCGGGCGGATCACCTGAGGTCAGGAGTTCAACGCCAGCCTGGCCAGCATGGTGAAACCCTATCTCTACTGAAAAACACAAAAATTAGCTGGGTGTGGTGGCACACGCCTGTAATCCCAGCTACTCAGGAGGCCAAGGCAGGAGAATTGCTTGAACCTGGGAGGTGGAGGTTGCAGTGAGCTGAGATCACGCCATTGCACTCCTCCAGCCTGGGTGACACAAGCAAAAAACTCCATCTCAAAAAAAAAAAAAAAAAGAGAAAGAAAAGAAAGAAAGAAAATGCTAATGTTTAAAATGAGAATACTACATTTTCCTTAATTTCTGGACATGCATGATTCCTTGTTTGGGGCAAGGTAAATTTGTGCCTTGGCTTCTTCTAAGAATGACCATAGAGAACTTCCAAGTACAAACACCCCAAAAGAGATACAAGAAAAGAACAAGATCACCTGAACTGCACTAAGTTTTACCATAAGTAAAAATGATTGGCCAGGCACAGTGGCTCATGCCTGTAATCCTAGCACTTTAGGAGGCCGAGGCAGGTGGATCACATAAGGTCAGGAGTTCGAGACCAGCCTGACCAACATGGTGAAACCCTATCTCTACTAAAAATACAAAATTAGCCGGGCATGGTGGCACATGTCTGTAATCCCAGCTACTCCGGAGACTGAGGCAGGAGCATCACTTGAACCCGGCAGGTGGACGTTGCGGTGAGCCAAGATTGCACCACTGTACTCCAGCCTGGGCACCAAGAGCAAAACACAACCTCAGGAAAAAAAAAAAAAAGAGTTTACATACTTTGGCTGGGCGTGGTAGCTCACGCCTATAATCCCAGCACTTTGGGAGGCCAAAGTGGGCGGATCACCTGAGGTCAGGAGTTCAAGATCAGCCCGACCAACACGGCGAAACCCCATCTCTACTAAAAATACAAAAATGAGCCGGGTGTGGTGACATGTGCCTGTAATCCCAGCTACTAGAGAGGCTGAGGCAGAAGAACCACTTGAACCTGGGAGGTGGAGGTTGCAGCGAACCGAGATCATGCTACTACACTCCCGCCTGGGCAACAAAGCAAGATTCTTGCCTCAAAAAAAATAATAAAATAAAAAATTTTTAAAAAAGAGTTTCCATACTTTGTTTTCAAGTCAAACAAATACAATTTGACATGGCAGTTTTTATTTTTAAATTTGTTGTTTTCAGGATGCTGAGGCGGGAGAATCACTTGAACCCAGGAGGTGGAGGTTGCAGTAAACTGAGATAGCACCACTGCGCTCCAGCCTGGGCGACAGAGTGAGACTCCATTTCAAAAAAAAAGATAAGCAAATAAAATAAAATTTGTTGTTTAGAACTTTCATCTGCCTAATTACTTATTATTTTTAATTCTGGGGTTTTTATTGAGGTGGAGTGTCCCTCGGTCACCCAAGCTGGAGTACAATGGGGCAATCTTGGCTCGCTGCAACCTCTGCCTCCAGGGCTCAAGGGATTCTCTTGCCTCTGCCTCCCGAGCAGCTGGGATTATAGGCGCTCACCTTACTACCATGCCCAGTTAATTTTTGTGTTTTTTTAGTAGAGACAGGGTTTCACCACGTTGGCCAGGTTGGTCTCGAACTCCTGACTTCAAGTGATCCGCCCACCTCAGCCTTCCAAAGTGCTGGAATTACAGGTGTGAGGCACCGTACCTGACAGATTTGTTTTTCTTTAAGAGATGAGGTCTTGCTATGTCTCAAACACCAGGCCTCCAGCGATCCTCCCACATGAACTTCCAGAGTAGCTACAAGCACATACCATCACACCAGGCTCAACTTTTTGATTTTTAGCAACATTAAAAATTTTTTTCGGCCAGGCGAGGTGGCTCACGCCTGTAATCCCAGCACTTTGGGAGGCTGAGGCGGGCGGATCAGGAGGTCAGGAGATCGAGACCATCTTGGCTAACACAGTGAAACCCCATCTCTACTAAAAATACAAAAAATTAGCCGGGCGTGGTGGTGGGTGCTTGTGGTCCCAGCTACTTGTGGTCCCAGCTATTCGGGAAGCTGAGGCAGGAGAATGGTGTGAACCCGGGAGGCGGAGCTTATAGTGAGCTGAGATCGTGCCACTGCACTCCAGCCTTGGTGACAGAGCAAGACTCTGTCTCAAAAAAAAAAAAAAAAAATTCAGGCCAGGTGCAGCTCATACCTGTAATCCCAGCACTCTGGGAGGCAAAGGTGAGCAGATAGCTTGAGCCTACGAGTTCAAGACCAGCTTGGACAACACAGTGAGACCCCATCTCTACAAAAAATACAAAAATTAGCCCAGCTTGGTGGTGTGTGCCTGTAATCCTAGCTACTTAGGAGGCTCAGGTGCAATGACAGCTTGAGCCCAGGAAGTCAAGACTGCAGTGAGCTGAGATCACCACTGCACTCCAGCCTGGGCGACAGAGCAAGACCCTGTCTCAAAAATAAAAAATAAATAAAATAAATAAATAAATCGGCCGGGCGTGGTGGCTCAAGCCTGTAATCCCAGCACTTTGGGAGGCCAAGACGGGCGGATCACGAGGTCAGGAGATCGAGACCATCCTGGCGAACATGGTGAAACCCCGTCTCTACTAAAAAATACAAAAAACTAGCCGGGCGAGGTGGCGGGCACCTGTAGTCCCAGCTACTCGGGAGGCTGAGGCAGGAGAATGGCGTAAACCCGGGAGGCGGAGCTTGCGGTGAGCTGAGATCTGGCCACTGCACTCCAGCCTGGGCAACAGAGCGAGACTCCATCTCAAAAAAAAAAAAAAAAAAATCATCCAGAGTAAATTAAAACCCACAAAACATCATGTCATGTCACAACTTTGCCACCAAAACCTATTTTAATTCCTTCCACCTAAGAAACCAAAATAAAAAATCCCAGTACAACCTAATTGGTAAGAATGAGAAGGGGTGAGAGGGACAGTTCATTTCAAACAGACTAACCTAACTAAAAGCAACACTCCTGGGGACTTTGGTAATAAACTCCTTGTCACCAAATGCTGACCATGTTGTGATGTGGCCAAGCACTGGCAGTGCAGAAGCAGTTTTACAGAAGCCATAGCTTCTAAAAGGTAGAAGACTAAAAGTTACCATTAAAGCAAGGGTTAATAACAGAAAGCGGTATTAAAAATAGAGTTTGCACCAGCTTGCAGTCGGGCGTTCACCCTGGCTAGATTTAAAATCCTCCTCCCCAGGAACACTAAGGCACAGCCGTCCTGCCCCTCCCACCACCCGGCCCAGTCACCAGCAGCCGGGTCCCTGTGCCCCGCCCCTGGACCGAGGGCTGTGCAGAAACTGGCAAAACAAGGAAGCCTCCAGGAGGTGGCAAGCAGCCAACTCAAACTGGATGGTTCCAGTTTAGGCTGGTTCGAGTCACAAACAACAGTTCCTAGTTTCCCCCACAATATTCAGACGCAGGGGCTGCCCGGGTGAGCGCTTCTCATCTGCTTCCAGAGCTAAGTCTATCTGGTTCTCATTCCTCTGCAGTAGAGCATCCTAATTAAACGCAAGGTTCCCACTTCAGCAATATGGGTCAGCCCAGCACTTGTTTCCAAAATGGAATGCCTATTCCATACAAGACCTTGCAGCTGACAACACCTACATATCTTTAAAAAAAAAAACAACTTATATTAAAATGCTGTATTTGACCAAAAAAGGAAATCCAGAAAGGAAACAGACCTATTTACAGGTATCCATTATGAGAGCTATGCCTACCAGAGCAATTAAGAGAGTACTCTTCCATGTTCCATATTTAGCACAAAAAAAGGCTTGGCTGGCTAATATGACCCCCTAAAACAGAAGGTTGCTTATTGCGCAATAACAAGCTATGCAAGCAATGCAGCAGCCAAAAAAAAGAATGTGTTTCCAAAATGTGGGCTCTTCAGTGACCTCTGCAGTTTGTCTGCCACTGATGGGGGGAAAAAACGGTTTTTTTGGTGTATTTCTCGTCCAAAGCGCACACCGCTGAACATTTATTCCATGCTGCTAAACAGCACCAAAATAGCATTAAGGAGGGAACAAGCAAATGCTTATTATTTTGTAAAGTATTTAAGAGAACCACTCAAAATGAGGCAAGACCTAATGTTTCTCAAGTATTACAGACACTAATATGCCTGCTGTTCTTTTCTTCCCTAACCCTTCCAAGTAGGTAACCTTTTAAATAATGTAGATACAAGTATTTTAAGGAAAGAACACACTTAATCATACACAGTCAATAAAACCATTAATTGTCTCTTACAGGATTCCATCACAAAGAATAATTATAAAAGTCAAGACAGAAACTTCAGGTACACTTTCTCTTGTATGCTTAAAAAGAAACTTCATGTAACAGTTGGAAAGATCCAAAGCAATAAATATGTTTTATTCATAACACTAATTTTCAGCAAGAAATTCTCCCTTTAAACCTCTGGACAATCTAAAAAAGTAATAATGAAGCAGAACAAACTAATTAAAATCAAAGAATGGGCTGGGCGTGGTGGCTCACACCTGGGCAACAGAGCGAGACTCCATCTCAAAAAAAAAATAAGAATCACAAAGCTACAAAACAAACTTATATCTACCACTGAATCCAGAAATTATTTGCCTATTCATTATTATAGATAACTTTTGATAATAAATCAGACAAATTTGTTTCTACGACCATCACCAAAAAATGATCACTAATTATTAATTCCTTTAACACTTTAAAACACTGATTTTCAGGCCAGGCTCGGTGGCTCATGCCTGTAATCCCAGCACTTTGGGAGGCCAAGGTATCCCAGCACTTTGGGAGGCCGAGGTAAGTGGATCACTTGAGGCCAGGAATTTGAAACTAGCCTGGTCAACAGGGCAAAACCCCATCTTTACTAAAAAATATAAAAATTAGCTGGTGGCGCAACCTGTAATCCAGCTACTAGGGAGGCTGAGGCAGGAGAATCACTTGAACCTGGGAGGCAGAGGTTGCAGTGAGTTTAGATTGCACTACTGCACTCCAGTCTGGGTGACAAAGTAAGACTGCCTTTAAAAAAAAGAGAGAGAGAGGGAGAGAGGGAGAGAGAGAGAGAAAGAGAGAGAAAGAGAAAAAGAAAAAAAGAAAAGAAGGAAGGGGTGACTGTAAAATAATAATGTGAATTATAAATATTGCCATCTCTACAATCTGTGAACCAAAAAGTTGTTCTGAAAGCTAGTCTCCTTTTTATTATGCTTTATTAAAAATAAAAATTCAGCTCAGTGTCAAAAAATTGTCTAGTTTTTTTCTTTGATGAATCAAAATTGGCAAAAATATTTAATATATGAATAATCCTGGCTAAGAATGATAATAAAATAAGCGTATTACATGTGCGATGGCTTTCAGTTTGTCTTAATTAAAAGGGTGACAGGTATCCTTACAAAGAACTATAATTTCATCAAAGCAGTCA
>NW_016830217.1:608469-625634 GCF_001698545.2 Rhinopithecus bieti
AATGTCACAGTTTCATAAGTTTTAAAAATCAGAAGAAGTAACTTATTTCTTCCAAAAGGAAAACTGAATATTCTGAATTTCATAACATCTCAAAATATTACACTTTGAATTCAATATAATTATAGAGGAAAAGAGAACATCTAGGCTGGGCACGGTGGCTCAAGCCTGTAATCCCAGCACTTTGGGAGGCCGAGACGGGCAGATCACAAGGTCAGGAGATCGAGACCATCCTGGCTAACATGGTGAAACCCCGTCTCTACTAAAAAATACAAAAAAACTAGCCGGGCAAGGTGGCGGGCGCCTGTAGTCCCAGATACTCGGAGGCTGAGGCAGGAGAATGGCATAAACCCAGGAGGCAGAGCTTGCAGTGAGCTGAGAACAGGCCACTGCACTCCAGCCCGGGCCACAGAGCGAGACTCCGTCTCAAAAAAAAGAAAAAAAAAAGAGAACATCTAATAAAACGGAATAATGGGTAAACTCTGAACACCAGAGGATTATTATTTCTGTACACTTGTTTCAATCACAATTTAAATGACAAACACTCCAAGCGCCGTGGCTCACGCCTGTAATCCCAGCACTCTGGGAGGCCAAGGCGGGCAGATCACCTGAGGTCAGGAGTTCGAGATCAGCCTGGGCAACACAGTGAAACCCTGTCTCTACTAAAAATAAAAAATTAGCCGGGCATGGTGGCACATGCCTGTAATCCATCCCAGCTACTCAGGAGGCTGAGGCAGGAGAATAGCTTGAACCTGGGAGGCAGAGGACGCAGTGAGCCAAGATTGCGCCATTGCACTCCAGCCTGGGCAACAAGAGTAAATCTCCGTCTCACCAAAAAAAAAAATAAATAAATAAATGGCAAAAACTTTTAGCTATCTACATCAATTTTGCTTTATCCTTAATGTTAACTAAGAACTGTATCTAAGTATTTCAACTACTTATTGGACATGTATTCTGAGAAAGGCAATAGGTTCTGTGATATGCATTAAGGCCACTCAGTCTTGTTCTTTCATATCACCAGAAAGTTCATTCTGTTTTTTACACATCAGGATAATCTGATTCTTAATACAATGTCTCTCCCACCTGTTCCAAATTTCCCTTCTCTGAGGTACAAGAGTAGGAAAAACAGAGATTATGAATAAGTCACCAGTTGCCTTTCTAAAGCAGAGATCTCAACAAGCTATATCTCCTTTCTTAAATATTTTAATGGCCCTCTCTGCATACATAATAAAACCCAAAAGTTGGGCATTGTGGCTCACACCTGTAATCCTAGCACTTGGGAGGCAGAGGAGGAAGATCGTTTGAATCCAGGAGCTCAAGACCACCCTGGACAACAAAGTGAGACTCCGTCTCTATGAAAAATTTAAAAATTATCAAGGTGTGAATGATGTGCACCTATAATCCCAGTTACTCAGGAGACTGAGGCAGGAGGATGGTTTGAGCCCAGGAGCTATGACTGTATCACTGCACTCCGGCAGCCTGGGCAACACAGCAGGATTCTGTCTCTCAAAAAAAAAAAAAATCATTACCACAGTTAAACCATTCTAAATTATCTGCTGTGCTCAAAACATTCTTCCATCTCAGGTTGTTTCTTCTACCCACAGTGTTACCTGTCTAGCCTAATCCTCCTCTCTTCTTGTTGAAGTCCTGCATATCCTTCATAGCCTAACCAAATGCTACCTATCAGGTCCTCCCAGCAGTCAGAAGATTTATCTCACTGTTCTTTTTATGTATAGATACAAAAGCTATCATTGGCCGGGCGCAGTGGCTCATGCCTATAATCCCAGCACTTTGGGAAGCTGAGGTGGGTGGATCACTTGAAGTCAGGAGTTCGAGACCAGCCTAGCCAACATAGTGAAACCCGTCTCTACTAAAAAATACAAATACTAGCCGGGCATGGTGGCAGTGCCTGTAATCCCAGCTCCTCAGGAGGCTGAGTCAAGAGAATCGCTTGAACCCAAGAGGCAGAGGTTGCAGTAAGCCAAGATCACACCACTGTACTCCAGCCTGGGTGAGAGTGAAACTCTGTCTTTAAAAAAAAAAAAAAAGCTGTAATTACATAAAACTTGTCACATCAGTGAGATTAGAAGGAATCAATAAATTAATGAATGAGATTCAAGTAACTTACTAAAAGCAACCTGTAAATATAGGGTTGAAATCTGTTAGCTCTAGAAAATATGACTATATATGAAATGAAACCAATAACCTAAGTAAATGCTCTATAATCTCTCAGAAGGAAAAAAAAATAGTGATTTATAAAAAGGAAAAATCTACACAGACATAAGAAAGGGGGAACAGAGCAAGAATCTCTCAATGATTCTTCCCCAAGTCCACGGTAAGAAGGTGACTTCAACCAGCAGATTTCAGGATCCCTTACTTCCTTGTCAGGTATGGTCCTACAGTGCAAATCAGAGGGAAATAAAACATATAAGAGCCTAAATCTGGCCTTTTAGGTGGAAATTCCAATTTTTTAAATACTGGCAATAATTTAAAACACTATACAAGATGAATTAAATTTGTCTGCTGGGCCGGGTGCAGTGGCTCACACCTGTAATCCCAGCACTTTGGGAGGCGAGGCAGGCGGATCGCGAGGTCAGGAGATCGAGACCATCCTGGCTAACAGGGTGAAACCCCGTCTCTACTAAAAATACAAAAAATTAGCCAGATGTGGTGGTGGGCGCCTGTAGTCCCAGCTACTCGGGAGGCTGAGGTGGGAGAATGGCATGAACCCAGGAGGCAGAGCTTGCAGTGAGCCGAGATCATGCCACTGCACTCCAGCCTGGGCAACAGAGCAAGACTCCTCCTCAAAAAAAAAAAAAAAAAAATTTGTCTGCTGGTCAGATGTCAAACCTCTAGGTTGTAGCCTTTGGTATATAAATGAATACATCTAGCTGCCCTAACGTGATAAAATAATCATCAAAAATCCCCTTTCTCACTAACTTTTTTATTGTAATTTAGTCCACAGGCAGATTTTCTAAGTGCATCTACCCTTCTAGCAGTTATCTGAGTGCAAATATTTAGAAGCATAGAACTGCTTTTTTTTTTTTTAATTACACGAGCAGGGATTAAGCTCTATCAAATTTATCAGATAGCCTCTGGGTTCAAGCTTCTGAGCCTACAATTCTGAGGGCGGATCCATTATACTCCCATCAAAGTATAATGCTACTCTGCAGGCATCATTCTCCTCTAGCAATCTCAGCTCACTGCAACCTCCGCCTCCTGGGCTCAAGCGATTCTCCTGCCTCAGCCTACTGAGCAGCAGGAATTACAAGCATCCACCACCACCCCAGCTAATTTTGTATTTTAGTAGAGATGGGGCTTTACCATTGACCAGACTGGTCTCGAACTCCTGACCTCAAGTGATTTACCCACCTCAGCCTCCCAATGTGCTGGAATTACAGGTGTGAGCCACTTTGCCCAGCCTCAACACCTTTTCTTTTCTTTTTTTTTTTTTTTGAGACAGAGTCTCATCTCTATCACCCAGGCTGGAGTGCAGGGGCTTGCTCACTGCAACCTCTGCCTCCCAAATTCAAGCAATTCCCCTGTCTCAGCCTCCTGAGTAACTGGGATTACAGGCATGGCCACCACGCCTGGTTAATTTTTGTACTTTTAGTAGAGGCAGGGTTCCACCATGTTGGCCAGGCTGGTCTTGAACTCCTGACCTCAGGTGATCCACCTGCCTTAGCCTCCCAAAGTGCTGGGATTACAGGTGTGAGCCATCACACCCAGTGCCTCAACACCTTTTCAATAAGTTTTGATCCAATGGAATGCAGTCACAGCTTTTTAATGAGGTAGGTTTGTGGAAAATGACAAAAACTTGAGTATTTCAGACAATTCTATGCAGAAAAAAAGTGGAACAACAAGATTTTATAATTAGTTTATATGGTTCAAATGAATTTCATCTATCATTTATCTAGACAGCATACCAAATAAAAGCAAAAGAGTTTTCATCCATGTCACAGGGCTTGAGAGCTGAGCACAGAACGCAAGTTTCCTGACTTCCTAAACTATATGCTTGTTTCATTTTAATATGCAAAATCTTCCAGAATGTTTGAATTATATCTAGATAGGCAGACGGATAAACAAAATGTTTTCATGTATTATTTTGAATAAGAAAATTTAGGAAGCCTAAAAATAGCCATTCAACTACATGACTATTTGCTTAATTTTAAGCAGGCAAAAGACAAGTAATCTGAGCCTTTTGATCAGGTCAAAGAATTTGACTGTAAATTTTAAATATATACCACCTAAACTGAAAAGTAGGACATGTGGGATTAACAAATTGAATAGAAGCATTTTTTTAAACATATACTAGGTATCAAAGTAAGCATTTTACATGAAGTTTTCATTTTAATTTTCACAATAACTTTATTAAGGTCCTTATTAAAAATGAGAAAGCTTGGCCAGGCACGGTAGCTCACGCCGGTAATCCCAACACTCTGGGAGGCCAAGGCAGGTGGATCACCTGAGGTCAGGAGTTAGAGACCAACCTGGCCAAAACAGTGAAACCCCGTCTCTACTAAAAATACAAAAATTGGCTAGGCATGGTGGTGGGCGCCTACAATCTCAGCTACTTGGGAGGCTGAGGCAAGAGACTCACTTGAATCCGGGAGGTGGAGGATGCAGTGAGCCAAAATCACACCACTGCACTCCAGCCTAGGTGACAAGAGTGAGACTCCATCTCAAAAAAAAAAAAAAGGGAAAGCTGAGACCTGAAGAACATAAATAACTTATCCCAGATTACTTAAAGGATAATCTATACCATATACCTAGATCTGTGATTTCAAAATCCATATAACTAGGTTTGAAGCTAAGTTTCTTACTAAGATTACCTTCAACTTGCTATTTTTGCTTTTCGAATAAAACTCCTTCGTTGGGCACTCTGGCTCACGCCTGTAATCCCAGCAATTTGAGAGACTGAGGAGGGCAAATCACTTGAGGTCAGGAGTTCAAGAACAGCCTGGCCAACATGGCAAAACTTCATCTTTACTAAAAATACAAAATTAGCCAGGCGTGGTGGCACACGTTTGTAATCCCAGCTACTTGGAAGGCTGAGGCAGGAGGACTGCTGGAACCCAGGAGGCAGAGGTTGCCGTGAGCTGAGACTGCACCACCGCACTCCAGCCTTGGTGACAGAGCGAGACTCTGTCTTTAAAAAATAATTATTATTATTTGTAGAAAAAAATTCTCAGCTAGTGAGATCAGTTTAGAGAACAGTAAAGTTACAACCTGCATTCAAAGGAAGCTTTTCTACTTGAGTTTATAAACTGGTTACCATCCTGATGTTAAAATTAGCTAAAATTTGTTCATAAGTTGATTTAGTCATTGATAATAAATGTGTCAACAATATATTTCACCAATACATATTTAACCAGCTTTTACAAATCTTCAATCAAAATAATAGAAATAAATTGGTATTATATACCTACAAAATTAAAAATGTTAAAGAGATACCACATTTTCAGTGTCACAAGATTTGCCTTGCACAGCTAGAGTCACCACCTCCCTTCCTCTTTGATCATTTAATTTTAATATTGTGCATCTGGAGGATAAAATAGCACTTTGCAAATCATCACTTAACTTCAAGTACTTAGAACAGTTAATTCAATAGCCACATGCCAGTTTTACTGATTACATACATACATGATCCAAGATTACTTTAAAAAATAATACTATGCTGAAACCATTCCCACTGATTGTTGAGAATTTGTTTAAACCTAGCTCATCTGTTATAACAAAAGGCTGTTAACCTACCTGTCACTGCTGGTACTACTGCTGCTGCTGATTGAATCACTACTGGAGGATCTACTTCTAGAGCCGCTGCCGCTAGGGGACCTTGTGGGTCTAGACGCTTGGCTAGCCAGTCTCTGAGGAGACTGATTTCTAGACTGGGATGAATGTGGTGACCGACTCCTGCTGTGCTGGTAATTCCGCTCTGGCCTTCTGCCTCGTACCTCCCGGGTAATATCATCCCTGTAGATATCCCTGTGTACCACACTCGGCAGTGTAAACTGCTCACGAGCCCTAGGTTCATATCGGGGGTCATGAGCATCAAAGCGATTTGGACTTCGACTCCGAGAAGCATAATAGAGCCCATGTTGTAAAGTCCGCTCTCGAGGATCTCTATAGTAATCCTGATCGTAATGTCTTGTCCGATCAAATCCTCCCGTCCCCCGTTCATGGTGTCCATAGGCACTATGTTCATAAGCACGCTCCCTGTTATCTGAAGCCCTGCATTTAGGAGGGGGAAAAATATTTAATCAGAAAGGAGCAAGCAAAACTAAAAGCAAGTCATGCAAACATTCACTTCAGCATTGTCTTTGTCTTTGCAACTGTTCATTTTTTAAACAGCATTAACCTACTTAGTAAGCAAATGCTAACAAGCTTAACATTTTACTTGACTCCAAAAATTATTTTCACAGCTGAGGAATCATTGTTTTCATTATTGGGCTTTCATGACAAGTGTTCTGCAGCTCAGTCGCTCACTTTAATTAGAGATTTTCTGACTTGCGTACATAAATATACAATCTCCTTTTCATGTTAACGGAACAAGACTATTTTAATAATATGAAAGTTTTTACACTTTCATCTGATTAAAGTATATACCAAATTTTATTTATTCACAAATTTCTTTTAGGCCACATTTCCATGCTATGTTTTAACTTAGACATGAAAGCCCTGCTGCAGCGCATGTCTCAACAGTAGGAAGGACTTTCAAGAAGTCCAGAAAAAATTTTCTAAGTTTAACTTTTTCATTAAGTTTTGACTGCTTGGATAATTATAAAAAATTACTAGACTACATAAACTAGACTACATAGACTGCACAGCGGTACCCAATTACATTTAATACTAAAAATAGAATCTCAAAAAAAAAACCACTTCAAATATCAAAATATTAGGTTACCACATGCTATGCTACGTAATTTAAATAAAATAAAATTACTCCTGTGTCATCAAATTCCAAATGACTTTAAAATGACTATTCCATGATTCAATTTCTTAATGTATAAACTTAATGGCTGCAAGAAATACGTTCTTTTAGCTTTCAGCTATACTCAAATTGCCTGTGATGAAATTAGGCAACATCAGGAACTACAAGATATTCTAAGGTCACTATTAGCAAAATAGCTCAACTTAATTAAAAAAATCATTTAGTAGGATGTGAATATCTGTCAACCTAAAAAGTACAAAACACGTTGCATGTACAATTACACGCATGCAATTATGTGTTAATATTAAAAACTAATTATAATCCTAAAAAGAAATCATAAGTTCTCTACTTTTGTAGAGAACTAGAACTCAGCTCCTGAGTTCCTAAAAGACCATTTCACTTGAGTTTCTCTTCAGCCCATCTCTGGATCTATCTTCTATCAAAAGGGATTAAGGAATCATGAAACATAAAGAATTAGAATCTCTCCAATGAAGAGTATCTGGCAAAATATTGTAACAATTAATACTAGATCCCCAGTACATGCTTAGATTCCAGGTCTCTCCACTAATATTCATTTTCACCCATCATTTCACTTAGTAGCAACCCCACCTTCCTAGGCTTAGTTTAGCTTTTCTGCTGCTATAGTGAAAAACTGGCATGATAAACATTCTATATCTTTCCTACTTAAATGTATTAAATGAGTTTCTCTTTTATTTACTACAGTTCCGAAATTTTTGTATTTCAATGTCTAACAAATAAGAGGGTTTCCTTTGAGACTTAAGAGAAAATGCCATAAATAATTAATTTAGCACCCTATCAAATGTTAATCAGTGAAAGCCATTATTAATGATTTAACAGAAGCAATAGGCAAAAAAGTTCCAGGACAATTACTGCTACAGCTGCTATTTTATAAATATGCAACATTTTTATCCATTAAGAAGACACAGAAGGCAGGCACAAGAGGTAGCAGAGCTGAAATCTAATGGCTATTCTCTGATTCACTATTAGTACTAAATACTTCTAGAGTTAGTGGGGAAAAAAAGAGAGTTTGACTTGGGTTAGGAGAGGGGCTAATATACACAGGTCAGGACATACCAACCTTTTCCAAGTGTGGAAACACGACCTATAATCCCAATTAAATCTAGGGAGAGAATTGTGAACATAACTTCCCCAATTTTGGCCCCTCTTATGGGGGTAATCCACCTTCTTAATGGGCAAGGGTGTCAAATGATATTTAGATGAACCACAAGAAAAAAAAATCTTAGTGACCAGAGAAAATAATTCCACTGGAAGCAAGTAGTCCCAGACAAACTGTAACTCTCAAACCCCCAGACTTCTTTCTTGAGATAGTAGACAATTAGAAATTTATCCACATTCATAAATATTTCCAGCCCTAAGTATGAATCAGGCAGCTGGCAGAAGAGGAAATATCCTCTACAATTCCAACAAATGAGGAAGGCACAGATGCTCGCCAATAGTTCACTTTTGTAGCCATCCAGCCCAGTCAATTTTGATTGCTGTATCCACAACTGATCATCACCATGTGTTCAAAGCTAAAGTACCTTTGATTGGACAGCAACTTAAGAAATGATAAAGTAATCCTCTTTCCCTGGGCTAGTGGAATCTTGACAGCATGACATCCCATATATCCCAGCAATTAGAAAAGAATGGCTATATTCCAGGATTTAGGAAACGTCCATCATTTTAATTTTTCCCCATTCCATCAAAGAGTGTAATTCCAACAATACAGAAATTGTGTAGATCCAAAATGGAAAAATCAAGCATTGCCTTCTCTCTTCTTCATCCAAGAACACATTTCCATGTTAAAGTATTGTTTGTAGAATCCAAGTGGTTGAATCATTATGGTCTGCTAGATTTTTTGTGACAATCCAATTTGTTTGTACATTTTACGTAGTGAAAATGGAGAGGCAGATATCAACTTCTAAAAGAATCTGTAGGCTCTAATATTCCAGAAATATTCCATATAGTATGAACACAAAAGCCAAATAGCTCCATCAGGTAGAAGGGATATATCCAAGGAAGGACTTAACATTATCCAAGAGAAGGAATAATTAATTCTAGAAGACAGGTAACTCCAAAAATGATGCTTCCATAGGAAATCTTCCATCACATTATATCTCAGGAACAGATATCCAATCAGCTGCAGGAAATATCCTCTATGATTCCATAAGATACCAGCCATTGGGACAGAAATCACTTCCGTTTCCAACCCAAAATAGGAAACATTGAGAATGCCCAAAACTTTAAATCCGTCTGGGGCCCCTAAATATGAGTTTCTGTTTCTCACCATATCAAATACAAAATACCTGCCTACAGAAACCTTGGAACTTACCCATCAAGTCTCCGCTCATAACGTCCTTCTCGTGCATGAAGTGACGGTGGGGGACCATAAGCAGGCCCTCCACCACCTCCTCTGAACCCAGAAACCTCTCTACTACGAGATGCTATGGAAACTGTATCATCCAATCCCCGAGCAGCACTCGGGATGGTGCCTGGTTCATTATAATCCGTGCGTAGGTCTCTATCTCCCATTTTGTTGACCGAGTTGTGAGCTTTCTGTGCACTTTTGATGTCCACAAAATCCACAAAGGCAGCCACTCCTCCTTCAGATCCCCTCTTGGGGAGAATTTTGACACTTTCCACGCGGCCATATCTGGAAAAAATAAAGTCAACGTTATTGCTGCATATCAGTAATTTTCCAATTTCCGCAAAATGAGGTTTTAGATTTATTTTGGGGGGGGGGACAATTTGCGTTATGTATGTAGGAGGGACGACCTTGCATTCAAATGATCTCTTTTACACGTTACCATTTTTCTCTCTGGGAAAATATCTGCACCGGACCATTATTACTATTAACTCATTTCTTTTTTTGAAGAGGAGTCTCGCTGCTGCTCGCCCAGGCGCTGGAGTTGCAGTGGTGTGATCTGCGGCTCACTGGCAACCGTTCGCGGCTCCCGGTTCACGGCCATTCTCCTGCGCTCCAGCTCCTGAGTAGCGTGGGACTATAGCGGCCCGCCACCATGCCCAGCTAATTTTTGTATTTTTTAGTAGAGACGGGGTTTGCGCGCGTGTTAGCCAGCGATGGTCTCAATCTCCTGACCTCCGTGATCCGCCGTCTCGGCCTTCCCCAAAGTGCTGGGATTACAGTCATGAGCCAGCCGCGCCGTCCTCTCATTTCTTAAATATAATATTTATTAAACTCCCCTTCACCTTTTTACCTTTCTAGAACACTTAGCTGAAATGCACTTCTTTTTTTTTTTTTCTTTTTGAGACAGAGTCTCACTCTGTCACCCAGACTGGAGTGCACCTACTGCAACCTCCGACTCCCAGGTTCAAGCAATTCTCGTGCCCCAGCCTCCCAAGAAGCTGGAATTATAGGCATGTGCCACCACACCCAACTAATTTTTTTTGTATTTTTAGTAGAGACGGGGTTTCACCATGTTGCCCAGGCTGGTGTCGAACTCCTGACCTCAGGTGATCCGCCTGCCTTGGCTTCCCAAAGTACTGGGATTACAGGTTTGAGCCACAGCACCAGGCCTTGAAATACACTTCTCAGAAGCTTTTAGAAATATTTATAGTCTAAAAATGACTACTAAACCTAAGATAGAATCAAAGTAATTTAAAATCTGTAAAACTTCCTATTAAAACAAAACTATATATAGCTATTTTACAGATTTCATTTTAACTTAATTCATTAAGTGACAATTATACTGGAAAACTGAAGTACTCAAACACTCCTTACTTAAAGGCAAAATAAATCCAAATATTTTTGTGTCCATTTGCAAGTGATAGTCTAATTTTTCTTTTTTTTTGAGACAGAGTCTCGCTCTGTTGCCAGGCTGGAGTGCAGTGGCACGATCTCAGCTCACTGCAACCTCCACCTCCTAGGTTCAAGCAATTTTCCTACCTCAGCCTCCCGAGTAGCTGGGACTACAGGCACGCACCACCACGTCCAGCTAATTTTTTTTGTATTTTTAGTAGAGAGGGTTTCATCATGTTGGCCAGGATGGTCTCGATCTCTTGACCTCGTGATCCGCCTGCCTCAGCCTCCCAAAGTGTACCGTGACTCACACCTGTAATCCCAGCACTTTGGGAGGCCCATGCAGGTGGATCATTTGAGGTCAGGAGTTCGGGACCAACCTGGCCAATATGGCGAAACACCTATCTCTACTAAAAATACAAAAATTAGCTGGGCATGTTGGCATGCATCTGTAATTCCAGTTACTCAGGAGGCTGAGGTGGGGGAGGATCGCTGGAACCTGGGAGGTGGAGGTTGCAGTAAGTCAAGATCGCACCACTGCACTCCTGCCTGAGTGACAGAGCAAGACTCCATCTTAATTTATACAGATTAATAAATCTAAGAAAATCTTTTGATAGACCATACATTCTAATTTTTATTCCAAAAAAAGTGTACAATGTCTGTAAGGAAAAATTTTGAGATACTTGTTACATTCTGAAGCACATGAGAAATAAAATTTGTAATCACTAAAGAAAATCATGAAAATACTATAAATTTCATTAGGAGTTAACACTTACAATTTTATGTACTGGTAATTTGGCATTTTAGAAAGGCAGACACAAGCGCTTTTAAATATAACACTTATTTTGCTGACAATCGACAGTCTTAAGTTTACACTTCCTCTGAAGAAGCTGACTTTATCACAAAGCAGAATTTTTCTTTTTTGTATCCCCTAGCATGATTTAAGTTACCACCTCATACAAAGGAAACATAATCCTAAACCCAGTTTCATCAGGAAACTGAAATAGAAGTAATAAAACTATTTGGCACAAATTAATTTATTAAAATGTCCTTTTCCCCTTTACTGAGCAGCCCCAAACCACCAGAATAGTTTCAGAGGGATCCCCAAAAGGACCTTTTAATTTAGGGGAAAAAAAAAAACTGATAGGAATTGAAATAGTTCTTTCCACACAAACACAAAAAAATGCCGTCCAATGTATTTGACAAAGGACTTGTATCTAAGAACACAAGAAACCTTACAACTCTATCCATTTTTCTTTAAATGGGCAAAACATTTCAGCCAAAAAGATATACAGATGGCAGACAAGCACATGAGAAGATGCTCAAAATCTTTAGTAATTAAGGAAATACAAATCAAAACCACCATATGATACTATTTCAAGCTGGGCACAGTGGCTCACACCATAATCCCAGCACTTTGGGAGGCTGAGGCATGAAGAACACTTGAGCCCAGTAGTTTGAGACCCGCCTGGGCAACAAAGCAAGACCCTAACTCTATGAAGAAACAAAAAAAAAAAAGTAGCTGGGCATGGTGGCATGTGTGCCTGTGGTCCAAGCAGCTGCTCAAGAGGCTGAAGCAGGTAGATCACCTGAGCCCATAAGTTCAAGGCTGCAGTGAGCCAAGACTGTGCTACAGCACTCCAGCCTAGGTGACAGAGTAAGACTCTGTCTCAAAACAAAAACAAAAACAAGACATACTACTTCACACCCAAGATAATGGCTTTTCTTTTGAGTTGCAGCCTAGCTCCGTCACTTAGGCTGAAGTGCAGTGGCATGATCTCAGCTCACTGCAATCTCTGCTTCCCAGGTTCAAGCCATTCTCCTACCTCAGCCTCCTGAGTAGCTGGGATTACAGGTACCTGCCACCACGCTCGGCTCATTTTTGTATTTTTAGTAGAGACAGGTTTCACCGTGTTGGCCAGGCTAGTCTTGAACTCCCGACATTGTGATCTGCCCACCTCCGCCTCCCAAAGTGCTGGGATTACAAGTGTGAGCCACCTTGCCTGGCCAAGAATGGCTTTTTTTGTGTGTGTGAGACGGAGTTTCGCTCTTGTTGCCCAGGCTGAAGTGCAATGGAGCAATCTCGGCACACTATAACCTCTGCCTCCCGGGTTCAAGCAATTTCCTACCTCAGCCTCCCGAGTAGCTGGGATTACAGGCATGTGCCACCACACCCAACTAATTTTTGGTATTTAGTAGAGACGGGGGTATCATCATGTTGGTCAGGCTGGTCTCGAACTCATGACCTCAGGTGATCCACCCGCCTCAGCCTCCCAAAGTGCTGGGATTACAGGTGTGAGCCACCATGCCCAGCCATGGCTATATTTTTAAAACTCTAAAAAATAAAAAAAAGTACATCCTTGCAAACACTTCTTTTCTGGTTTTTCATTTTTTTGTTTTGGCTGGGCATGGTGGCGCATGCCTGTAGTCCCAGCTACTCAGGAGGCTGAGGCAGGGGAATCGCTTGAACCCAGGAGATGGAGGTTGCAGTGAGCCAAGATCGCGCCACTGTACTCCAGCCTGGCGACAGAGCAAGACTCTGTCTAAAACAGAAAAAGAGAGAGAGAAATTTAAATCCTTATACATAGGTGGTAGGCATGTAAAATGCTGCACAGTCCTGTGAAAAAGTTTGGCATTTTCTCAAAAAGTTAACCATAGAATTACCATGTGACTCAGCAATTTCAGTCCAAAGAAATGAAAATTGGGACTCAAACAAGTATGTGTCTACCAATGTTCAGTGCAGCACTATTCACAATAGGCAAAAGGGTATAAACAACACAAATGGCCAGCAATGGATGAAGAGATAAAATGTGGAACACACATATAATGGAATACAAGATATTAAAAAGAAAGAGGTTCTGATAACATACTACAACATGAATAAAACCTTGAAAACATTACGCTAAATGAAATAAGCTAGATACAAAAGGATAAATAGTACATGATCCCTCTTATATGAGGTATTTAGAACAGTCAAATTCATAAAGAAAGTAGAACAGATTACCAGGACGTGGGAGAAAACAGGAACGGGAAGTTATTGCTTAATAGGTAAAGTTTTTATATGGGATGACGAAAAAGTTCTGACTGGCCGGGCACAGTGGCTCACGCCTATAATCCCAGCACTTTGGGAGGCTGAGACAGGCGGACGGGCGGATCACGAGGTCAGGAGACCGAGACCATCCTGGCTAACACGGTGAAACCCCGTCTCTACTAAAAATACAAAAAATTAGCTGGGCGTGGTGGCGGGCGCCTGTAGTCCCAGCTACTCGGGAGGCTGAGGCAGGAGAATGGCGTGAACCCGGGAGGCAGAGCTTGCAGTGACCTGAGATCGCACCACTGCACTCCAGCCTGGGCGTCTGAGCAAGACTCCGTCTCAAAAAAAAAAAAAAAGAAAAAGTTCTGACTATAGTAATGATGGTTACACAACACTGTGAATGTACTTAATGACACTGAATTGTAAATTTTAAGTGATTAAAATAAATTTCATATTACATATCTTTTACTCCCCCAACATACACATATACACAGTTTATCACTAAACTCAAGTTCACACAGATTTTTCTCCTACCTAAAAAATAAAAAGAACAGAAAACAACAAAGAAGGAAGCAACAAATAACTTAGCCAAAGGACATAAATGTCTAAGTTTAAATCCTAAAGAGCTGAATGCAAAAGAAATACATATGGAATGAGGAACTAAATACTCAATGCAGGTAGGGTGTGGTAGCTCACACCTGTAATCCTAGCACTTTGGGAGCCTGAAGCAGGAGGATCACTTGAGCTCGGGAGTTTGAGATCAGCATGGGCAACATGGAGAAACCTTGTCTCTACAAAAAATACAAACATTAGCCAGACGTGGTGGCATGCGCCTGTAGTCCCAGCCACCTGGGAGGCTGAGGTAGGAGGATGGCTTGAGATCAGGAGGCAGAGCTTGCAGTGAGCCCAGATCCCACCACTACACTCCAGCCTGGGCGACAGAGCGAGACTCCGTCTCAAAATAATAAATTAAAATAAAGATAAAATTAAAATAAAAGCATAGATGAATGCACACAGAACAAAAATCAAAGCATAATTCTTTCTTACAAAGGTGCGCTCACTGCTCATATCGTTTTTGTATAAGGAAAGTACCTTTTGAAAACAAACCACAAATTTATCTCCAAATTTAACAAAGAGAACAAATCAACACTACTCTTTTACACTGAGAAGACTGGAAACTCCCAAATTTTAAATAAACAAAAAGGGCTGCTTAAATCTTCATATCCGTGAAAACTTAGCTGGTAATTATGATTTCCTGACTTTGTCTACTCTTTCCAAAACAACACATTTCCCTTAGTATTCAAGCATCCCCCCAGTATTCAAACTAAACCATTTACCTGACATTTATTAAGTAAAAAAGAACAAGAATAATCAAACCACAGTTAGATATATTTTCCTTTTTTTATTAACAATATCAAGCTTTAGCTATAAGTTTCCAGAGAACCTGCCTATGCAATATTCTCCAGTAATAAGTATAAATACATCAGTTTCTAAAATAACATGGTCACTGGTTATGGTAATAAGCTAACTCATTTGTAGTTTTTATTTGGAAACAGGGAGCCCAGGCTGGAGTACAGTGGCCTGATCACAGCTCACTGTAGTCTCAACCTCCTGGACTCAAGTGACCATCCCACCTCAGCCTCCCTATCAGCTGGGACTACAGATGCACAACACCACACCCAGCTAATTTATTTTTAATACAGAGTCTCGCTGTGTTACCTAGGTTGATCTCAAACTCCTGAGCTCAAGTGATCCTCCCATCTCGGCCTCCCAAAGTACTGCGGTTACAGGTGTCAACCTGCAGTGGCACCCTGTCCTCATTTGTAACCTTTAAAGAATTAAGAAAACTGAAATTGGCCAGGCATGGTGGCTCATGCCTGTAATCGCACCACTTTGGGAGGCTGAGGTGGGAGGATCACTTCAACTCAGGAATTTGAGACCAGCCTGGGAAACATAGCAAGACCCTGTATCTATTTAAAACAATTTTTTAAAGAAAATCAAAACCAGAGAGAAAATAAAGCTAAGAAATTCTACTTGAATGCTACACAGTGCAGTATAAAACAAAGAGTTTGCCTTAAACAATTTTTAAAGACACTACTAGGTGGATCACGAGGTCAGGAGATCGAGACCCTCCTGGCTAACATGGTGAAACTCCGTCTCTACTAAAAATACAAAAAATTAGCTGGGCTTGGTGGCAGGCCTGCAGTCCCAGCTACTCTGGAGACTGAGGCAGGAGAATGGCATGAACCTGGGAGGCGGAGCTTGCAGTGAGCCGAGATCGCGCCACTGCACTCCAGCCAGGTGACAGAGCAAGACTCCGTCTCAAAAAAAAAAAAAAAAGACAATACTAAATTGGTTATGTTTAAAAAATCTTTCACAGCTAAGCAAGGGGCTCATGCCTGTAATCCCTGTAATTTGGGAGGCCAAGGTAAGAGAATTCTTGAGCCCCACAGTTCGAGATAGTGACAAATAGTCACACCCCAAAATAAATAAATAATTTTTTTAAAAAATTAGCTGGGTGGTGGTGTAGTCCCAGCTACTTGGGAGGCTGAGGCAGGAGGATTGCTTGAGCCCAGGAAATTGAAGCTGCAGTGAGGCATTATTGTGCCATTGCATTCCAGTCTAGGCAATAGACCAAGACCCCGTCTTTAAAAAAAAAAAAAACAACAACACAATGCCAGGCGCAGTGGCTCAGGCCTATAATCTCAGCACTTTGGGAGGCCGAGGCGGGCGGACCACCAGGTCAGGAGATGGAAGACCATTCTGGCCAACATGGTGAAATCCCGTCTCTACTAAGACACACACAGAGAAAAATTACCTGGGTGTGTTGGCAGGCACCTATAATCCCAGCTACTCGGGGGGCTGAGGTAGGGGAATCGCTTGAACCTGGGAGGCGGAGGTTGCAGTGAGCCGAGATCGCACCACTGCACTCCAGTCTTGGCAACTGAGAGAGACTCCATCTCAAAACAAAACAAAAAACTTCCCTATCACTAACATTTGATCAATATACACTATACTCTTCTAAGTTTTCAAGAAAGAATGAAAAGTTACCCAAAATAATGCCAGGTGTCCTGAATGTTTGATCTCTTTTCAATATTTAGCAATCCATATAATAAGCACTGACAGAGTTAGAAGTGCCTGAAGAGATACATACATACACATAAAGATTTTCTTTTTTTTTTTTTTTTTAAAGACTTGAGTCTTGGCCGGGCGCGGTGGCTCAAGCTTGTAATCCCAGCACTTTGGGAGGCCGAGACGGGTGGATCACGAGGTCAGGAGATCGAGACCATCCTGGCTAACACGGTGAAACCCCGTCTCCACTAAAAAAATACAAAAAACCTAGCCGGGCGATGTGGCAGGCGCCTGTAGTCCCAGCTACTCGGGAGGCTGAGGCAGGAGAATGGCGTAAACCCGAGAGGCGG
>NW_016830217.1:625780-645140 GCF_001698545.2 Rhinopithecus bieti
AAAAAAAAAAAGACTTGAGTCTCGTTCGTTCTGTTTGCCTAGGCTGGAGTGCAGTGGCACGATCTCAGCTCACTGCAACCTCCACCTCCTGGGTTTCAGTGATTCTCCCGCCTCAGCTTCCCAAGTAGCTGGGATTACAGGCATGGGTCACCACGACCGGCTAATTTTTTTATTGTTGGTAGAGACGGGTTTCACCATGTTGACCAGGCTGGTTGTGAACTCCTGACCTCAGGTGATCCGCCAGTCTTGGCCTCCCAAAGTGCTGAGATTACAGGCTTGAGCCACCACGCCTGGCCAATTTCAGTATATTGATGACCTCAGATTTCACATTTGAGAACAATGTGATATAGTGGAGAAAACACATGGCTGGGTGCAATGGTTCACACCTCTAATCCCAGCACTTTGGGAGGCTGAAGTGGGTGGATCACTTGAGGACAACAGTTTGAGATCAGCCTGGCCAACACAGGGGAAACCCCATCTCTACTAAAAATCCAAAAAAATTAGCTGGGTGTGGTAGTGCACATCTGTAATCCCAGCTACTCAGGAGGCTGAGGCATGAGAATTGCTCGGGGTCAGAATTGTGGAGGTTGCAGTGAGCCAAGATCACACTACTGCACTCCAGCCTGGGCGACAGAACAAGACTCAATCTGAAAAAAGAAAAGAATAGAAAATACATGAGAAAAGTGACTAGGGTTCTAATCCTGACTCTGTTATTAACTATATGGTTTTAAAAGCCACTGTTCAGGCCAGGCATGGTGGCTTATTCCTGTAATCCCAGCACTTTGGGAGGCTGAGGCAGGCAGATCACGAGGTCAAGATTTTGAGACCCAGCCTGACCAACATGGTAAAATCCCGTCTCTACTAAAAATACAAAACTTAGCCGGGTGTGTTGGCGCACGCCTGTAATCCCAGCTACTCAGGAGGCTGAGGCAGGAGAATCACTTGAACCCAGGAGGCAGTGAGGATGCAGTGGGTCAAGATCCAGCCTGGGTGACAGAGCCAGGCTCCATCTCAAAAAAGAAAAAAAGGCATTGTTCGAGAAGCTTAACACATCCTGGGAACAAAACAGAGATCCCTAGCCTCATGACATTTATTTACAATTTTCAGTTTGTTTGGTATATGAAAAGAAGACCCCTCCCATTCTAAAATTGTTTTCATCAACTGCATAAGAAACTCACTCCATAACTTCCAAAGCATAAATTACACAAAGCTTTAAAATCCTTAGTATGCTAAAATCCAAGGAATTCTCTCAATACTCCTCCTTTCTTTTTTTTGAGACGGAGTCTCGCTCTGTCGCCCAGGCTGGAATGCAGTGGCTGGATCTCAGCTCACTGCAAGCTCCGCCTCCCGGGTTCAAGCCATTCTCCTGCCTCAGCCTCCCGAGTAGCTGGGACTACAGGCGCCCACCACCTCGCCCAGCTAGTTTTTTTGTATTTTTTAGTAGAGACGGGGTTTCACCGTGTTCGCCAGGATGGTCTCGATCTCCTGACCTCATGATCCGCCTGTCTCGGCCTCCCAAAGTGCTGGGATTACAGGCTTGAGCCACCGTGCCCGGCCTACTCCTCCTTTCTAGAAGGGACTACATTCAACCTTTATTGGCTAGGCTATCAATAGGAACACAATTATTAATTTTAATCTCAGCTTTTGCAACTGACCTAATAAGCAATAGGAAAGAATTGCCACATACTTCATTCTCACGCAAGTCACACTACTATAGAAAACAATCCTCTCTGAGTCATTCTTGAAGCAAGACAACAGAACACCAATGAAAACAACACTTCCAAACTTTGCATCTAATCCCTCTTGGCCCAGTTAATTTCTAGAGCTAAAAAATCACATCTGAGTCTTTTTATGATCATTAACATTACTGTTCTATTTCCAGGGAATGAGATCCCACCTTCACTAGCTCTCAAAGTTTTGAAATCCTGCTATGGCAGAAAAAGTTATTACAGAATTGTAAATGAGGACAAGTATCAAGCCTTTGGAAGATGCATGCAAACTACATAGCCACCCATCCATCTAAAACCCAATATATAACTTTTGAAAGATCACATTTTTATCAAACTACCCACGGCTTTGTGTATTGCCTACTTTTCCACCTTTCCGCCTCATCATCACCACAGCTGTGCCTTATGCAAAAGCAAATGATCGGCCTGCACGATGGCTCACACTTGTAATGCCAGCACTTTGGGAGGCCAAGATGGGTAGATCACCTGAGGTCAGCAGTTCGAGACCCAGCCTGACCAACATGGTGAAAGCCCGTCTCTACTAAAAATACAAAAATTAGCCAGGCATGGTGGTGCGTGCCTGTAATCCTAGCTACTCAGGAGGCTAAGGCAGGAGAATCACTTGAACCCAGGAGGCAGTGAGGTTGCAGTAAGCCAAGACCACGCCCCTGTACTCCAGCCTGGGCAAAAGAGTGAGGTTCTGTCTCAAAAAAAAAAAAAATTAGTCACTATAGACAGACAAAAAGCAAACAGCAAATAAACACACCATAAAGGATAAGAAAAAATCTTAAGAGACGAATATATTCAAGTTTGGCTACGCTACCTATAATGGTAGAGGTAACGGGCCAAATGTGGTGGCACACACCTGTAATCCCAGTAATTTGGGAGGCTGAGGCAGGAGCATCAGTGAAAATGGCCATGAGTGAGTCATGGCCATGCCACTCACCTCCAGCCTGGGCAATAGAGCAAGACCCTGTCTCCTAAATAAATAAATAAATAAAAACAGTAGAAACAATAAATGTTTGTGCTGGTTTTTTACATTATAAAAAGATTAAAATCATTCCTCTTTTGAACTCAGTTAAATCATAAATGTATCCATTACAACCACCAAATTATGTGGACTAATGTAGTAACATTAACACGTATATTACTTTAACACAATTTTATAAATGAATTACTAACTTACAATTCAACCCACGTGAGTTTATATTTAGACCAAAAGGGCCAGGCATGGTGGCTCACACCTGTAATCCCAACACTTTGGGAGGCAGAGGTGGGCAGATGACCAGGTCAGGAGATCAAGACCATCCTGGTCAACATGGTAAAACCCTGTCTCTACTAAAATACGAAAAATTAGCCAAGCGTGGTGGTGCCTGCCTGTAGTCCCAGAGGCTGAGGCAGGGGAATGGCTTGAACCCCAGAGGCAGATTGCAGTGAGAGGAGATCACGCCATTGCACTCCAGCCTGGGCGACAAGAGCAAAATCTCTGTCTCAAAAATAAATTAATTAATTTAATAAAAGCTGTTGTCATCTACATAACTGAAGTAGATATTAAGACTACTCCATTCACAATTACTGATAGCCCCACATTTCAACATACTAAATGTAGCATATAACTTGAAATCATATACTCAGATTACAAGACTCCTACAATTTGAACATAATCAAATAAGACAGTAAAATTTGTAATACGTCATATACCTCATATCAGTTAAAATAAATTAAAACCAAAAGTAAAATTTAACAATTATCCAGCAAGTCAATGATAAATCTAAGTAGCTAAATGACAATGGCAAATTAAACAGTTAAAAGTTTTATTCTGGCCGGACGCAGTGGCTCACGCCTGTAATTCTAGCACTTTGGGAGGCCGAGGCGGGCAGATCACGAGGTCAGAAGATCGAGACCATACTGGCTAACAGGGTGAAGCCCCGTCTCTACTAAAAATACAAAAAATTAGCCAGGCGTGGTGGCGGGTGCCTGTAGTTCCAGCTACTGGGGAGGCTGAGGCAGGAGAATGGCGTGAACCCGGGAGGTGGAGCTTACAGTGAGCCAAGATCATGCCACTGCACTCCAGCCTGGGCAACAGAGGGAGACTCTGTCTCAAAAAAAAAAAAAAAAAAAGTTTTATTCTATCTAAAGACATATCAAAAATAGATATAAACCTATGGAAGAGGAGAAAATATTTACAAATTACATCTCTGATAGGGAACTCTTAAAACTCAATGAAAAGCACAATCCAATTTTTAAAACTGAGACTGGACACAGTAGCTCAAGTCTGTAATCCCAAAGCTTTGGGAGGCCAGGTGGGAGGATCACTTGAAACCACGAGTTCCAGACCCACCTGTACAACACAACAAGACCTCATCTCTACAAAAACAAACAAAAAATTTTTTTAATTAGCTGGGGCCAGACGCAGTGGCTCACTCCTGTAATCCCAACACTTTGGGAGACTAAGGCAGGTGGATCATTTTAGCCTAGGAGTTTTGAGACCAGCCTGGGCAACATGGCAAAATCCCAACTCTACAAAATATACAAAAATTAGCTAAGGATGGTGGCATACACCTGTAGTCCCAGCTACTCAGGAGGCTGAAGCAGGAGGATTGCTTGAGCCCAGGAGGCGAAAGTTGCTGTGGACTGAAATCACGCCCCTGCACACCAGCCTGGGTGACAGAGCACATATACATATATACAAAGAGATGCATAAATGGCCAATAAACACATGAAAAGATGGCAAATTTAGTCCTCATTAGTCATTGGGGAAATCAAAATCAAAATCACAATTATAAACCTCTTCATACCCACTAGGGCAGCTAAAAAAAAAATGATAACTAATAATGAGGATTAGGAGAAATCTGAACCCTCATACATTGCTGGTGAGATAGCCACCCAGTCTGGGTGACACAGCAAGATGCTGTCTCAAAAAACAATGAATGTACAGATATTTTCATAACAGCATTTTTCAAAATAGCCAAAAATGAGAAACAATCTAAATGTCCATCAACTGATGAATGGATAAAAAACGTGGCATGAGCCAGGCGTGGTGGCTCAGGCCTATAACCCCAGCACTCTGGGAAGCCAAGGTGGGCAGATCGCTTGAGCTCAGGAATTGGGGACCAGCCTGGGCGACATGGTGAAACCCTGTCTCTCAAAAATAAAACTAAAAGCGGGGAGGGCATGCCCATTCAATGGAATACTGTTCAGCAATAAAAAAGAACGAAGTCGGGAGGCTGAGGCAGGAGAATGGCGTAAACCCGGGAGGTGGAGCTTGCAGTGAGCTGAGATCCAGCCACTGCACCCCAGCCTGGGCGACAGAGCGAGACTCCATCTCAAAAAAAAAAAAAAGAATGAAGTTCTGATATATGCTAAAATATGGATGAACCCTGACAACATGCAAAATCAAAGAAGCCAGTCACATACTGCATGATTCCATAATACACAAAACGTCCAAAACAGGCAAATCCATACAAACAGAAAGTAAATTAGAGATTGCCAGGGGCTGAGAACAAAGGAGAATGCAGAGTGACTGGTTTCATTCTGGGGTGATGAAAATATTCTACAATTAGTGATGATGGTTGCACAACTCTGTGAATATATTAAAAGCAACTAGGCCGGGCGCGGTGGCTCAAGCCTGTAATCCCAGCACTTTGGGAGGCCGAGACGGGCGGATCACGAGGTCAGGAGATCGAGACCATCCTGGCTAACACGGTGAAACCCCATCTCTACTAAAATACAAAAAACTAGCCGGGCGAGGTGGCGGCGCCTGTAGTCCCAGCTACTCGGGAGGCTGAGGCAGGAGAATGGCGTGAACCCGGGAGACGGACCTTGCAGTGAGCTGAGATCTGGCCACTGCACTCCAGCCTGGGTGACAGAGCGAGACTCCGTCTCAAAAAAAAAAAAAGAAAGCAACTGAATTGTATAATTTAAATAGGTAAATTTTATGGTTTATGAGTTATAGCTTAATAAAACTGTTATCTTTTAAAAACACAAAAAATACCTGTCCCTGTCCTTCAACACAAAAGATTTTATATCTCCTTTAGTCACAAACTTCTACATTATCTCACTATAAATCACCTGTACGCCACATTTATTATAAATAGGCAATCATGGAAGGCATTTTTCTATTTCAAGCATGCCTAACTAGGAACGTTACATATGACGAGGTGCTGATGATAGTCAAAATCTGCTAGCTTCATTTCATGATAATATTGAACTCTTTCAAGAAATTTATTATGAAATGGTTTTATATATAAAATGGATATATGAGCTGTTCTTAAATAACTAATGCATTCCTCCTCTAATCACTCTTTTGAGTAACAAGTATTTAGTAACAAATAATTACTAAAGATGGCAAAAGACACTGAGAGTCCCTAAAGTCAGCAAAAGAAAGTTAACTACAGAGCCCTAATTTCATTTTCAGAAAAAGCTCATACCCTGAAGTATTTCTCTACTAGGAGGGATGGGAAAAGGAACGGAAAAAGAGGTGGGCAAGAAGATTTTTCATAGTTTAAAGATATGTATTAGCTCTACGCCAAAAATAATAATTGAGTTGTCATATACTTTTGGAACTAGCAAAGAACTGGCATGATATAAAATCCCTAAACCATAAAGGAAAAGACTACATAAATCAAACCACATAAAAATTACAACTGCTGAATCACTTGAACCCAGGAGGCGGAGGTTGTAGTGAGCTGAGATCATGCCACTGCACTCCAGCCTGGGCAAGAGTGAGACTCCGTCTCAGAAAAAAAAAAAAAAAAAATTAGAACTCCTATATAGCAAGATATAAAGTCAAAAGACAAATCGAGAAAAAAATACTTGCAACACCTGAGAAATAAATGATTTCCTAACTATGCAGAGTTCTTACAAATCAAGCGAGACAAGATGCCCCAACAAAAAACGGCAAATGTGGCTGGGCGCAGTGGCTCACATCTGTAATCCCAGCACTCTGGGAGGACAAGGCGGGCGGATCACCTGAGGTCAGGAATTTGAGACCAGCCTGGGGGCAATACGATGAAACCCCAGCTCTACTGAAATACAAAAATTAGCCAGGCATGGCGGTGCGTGCCTGTAGTTCCAGCTACTTGGAGGTTGAGGCAGGAGAATCGTCTGAACCTAGGAGGTGGAAGTTGCAGTGAGTTGAGATCCAGACACAGTACCGTCTCAAAAAAAAAAAAAAAAAAAAAACAGGCATATACCTGCATAGGAAGAGTTTCTAAAACACACTTACTCACAAATGGTAATTAAAACACACTCGCCAGACGTGGTGGCTCACGCCTATAATGCTAGCACTCTGGGAGGCCAAGGCTAGCAGATCACCTGAGGTCAGGAGTTTGAGACCGGCCTGGGAGCAATACAGTGAAACCCTGACTCTACTAAAAGACAAAAAAATAGCCAGGCATGGCAGCCTGCACCTGTAGTCCCAGCTACTCGGGCGGCTGAGGCAGGAGAATTGCCTGAATCCAGGAGTCAGAGGTTGCAGTGAGCTGAGATCTCGCCACTGCACTCCAGCCTGGGCAACAGAGTGAGACTCCATCTCAAAAAAAAATTAAAATTAAGATTAAAAACATACTCAAAGCTGCTCAATTTCACTCAAAATCTTAAAAATGGCCAGGAATGATGGCTAACGTCTGTAATCCCACCATTTTGGGAAGCTGAGGCGCGAGGATGATTTGAGGTCAGGACATCAAGACCAACCTGGACAACAAAGCAAGACCCCTCCCCACCTCCCCACCCCACCCCGTCTCTACTAAAATAAAACATTAGCCAGATGTGTTGGCACTTAGTAGTAGTCCTAGCTACTTGAGAGGTTAAGATGGGAGTTTGAGTCCTAGCTACTCAGTAGGCTGAGACAGGAGCTTGAGTCCAGTAGTTCCAGGCTGCAGTGGGCAATGATCATACTACTGAACTCCAGACTGGGTGACAGAGCAAGACCTTGTCTCAAAAAAAAAAAAAAAACAAAACCACAAACCTAAGTTCACAAACCTAGAAATTCCATTCACAAAAATTTATCATACATGTATAATTGCACTTGTCTGCAAGTGTACAAAATTGCTTACTACAACACTGCTTACAGTATTTAAAACAAAAAAATAAAAGAAAAAAAGCAGCCGGGCATGGAGGCTCACGCCTATAATCCCAACACTTTGGGAAGCGAAGGCTGGCAGGTCACTTGAGGCCAGGAGTTTGGGAACAGTCTCGCCAACATGGCGAAACCTCCATCTCTACTAAAGTACAAAAAATTAGCCAGGCGTTGTGGCAGGTGCCTGTAGTCCCAGCTGCTTGGGAGGCTGAGACACGAGAATCACTTGAACCCAGGAGGAGGAGGTTGCAGTGAGATGGAGTCACTGCCACTGCACTCCAGCCTGGGCAACAGAGTGAGACTCTGTTTCAAAAAAAAAAAAAAGGAACCACTATTCTATTTGTCTTTATGGAGCTGACTACTGTAGCTAGGTACCTCACATATGTATATCATACAGCCCATTTTTCCTTCTTTTGTAACTGGCTTATTTCACTTACATAGTGTCTTCAAATGTTGTAGCATGTGTCAAAACTTCCTTTCTAAGACTGAATATTCCACTGTATAAATCCTGTTTATTACACATCTGATAAATGCATTCTGTTGATCTATTCATCGATCATCAACATTAGAGATGCATTCACCTTTTGGCTATTGTGAATAGTGTTGCTGAAAACATAATTAGATTAGTTTTATTGCTTGTTTTGTTCTGAGACAAGGTTTTGCTCTGTTGCCCAGGCTGGAGTGCAGTGATGCAATCTTGGCTTACTGCAGCCTCAATCTCCCAGGCTGAAGCAATCCTCCTATCTCAGCCTCCTAAGCAGCTGGGACTGCAGGCAGGCACTACCACACCCGGCTAATTTTTTTTGTTTTCCATAGAGATGAGGTCTCAATATGTTGCCCAGGCTGGTCTCCAATTACTGAGCTCAAGCAATCCTCTAGTCTCGGTTTCCCAAAGTGCTGGGATTACAGGTATGAGCCACTGCACCCGGCCAGATTACTTTTTTATATTAGAAACTATTTACTGGTTCTAATTAGAAAGGCTAAGAAAATTTTAAGAAAAAGAATAAGCTTAATTCAACGAATAAAACTATACCCCTATCTGTTTACTGAATCCAGGGTGAGTGCCTAGATCCCTGAACATAGAAAACTTGATAATTACAACTCCTGGGAAAAGGCATCTGTTTTCAGTAAAGCTCTGAATGTAGACATTCTTCAGAACTACTGCAGCCTTCATTACTCCAGTGAGGAAAAAATTATATGTGTCTGTGTGTGTGTGCGTGTGTGTTATTTTGTTTTGTTTTTTTGAGACAGAGTCACTGTCACCCAGGCTGGAGTCCAATGGCACAATCTTGGCTCACTGTAGCCTCAACCTCCCAGGCTCAAGTGATCTGCCCACCTAAGCCTTCCAAGTAGCTGGACTATAGGTACATACCACCACGCCCAACTACCTTTTATTCCCCATCGAGAATGGGAAAAGTGCTGGGATTACAGGCATGAGCTACCGCACTTTGCCCAAAAAAACTATTTATGCACATACATACTCACATTATATTTTACTCCAATCTAATGAGAAATTATTTATTAAGTAAAATTAACAAGTTCCAAAGTTTCTGTAATCTTTAGATTCTACTGGTCTTAGAGCAAATAAAAAGCCTGAATATTTCAGACAATCTTGGAAAAAACTCACAATGTGCTTCTTTCCCAGAGAACAAGACAGGAGTCTATACTGCAAAATCAAAAGTAAAGTGCAGGAATATAAATATTCCTTAATGGTCATAATGACCATTAAGCTAACATTCAGACACTATTCTCACAATAATTAATGAGTAGCTTTCATAAATCTATCTGATTTACATAGTACTTTTCTAGGAAGAACTGAAGTATAATTGTAAATAGAACTGCTAATAACCAACATAAAATATTTCTTAAAGTAATGACAGTAAACAAAGCATTTAGATTAAGAAAAAAGGTGCAAGGCAAGCTGATACAAATGCGAAGGCTGCAAAACACAAAGATGAAGTTAGCAGAAGCCAAGAGATTAAATCATAAATTAGCAAAAATCTTCATTAAGGGTCCCTCGAAAGGCCAGGAATTGTGGCTAACTCTTGTAATTTTTTCGGTGGTTGTTTTTATTTTTTGAGACGGAGTCTCGCTCTATTACCCGGGCTGGAGCGAAGTAGCACGATCTCAGCTCACTGCAACCTCGGCCTTCCAGATTCAAACGATTCTCCTGCCTCAGCCTCCTGAGTAGCTGGGATTACAGGCATGTGCCACCACGCCCGGCTAATTTTTTCATATTTTTAGTAGAGACGGGGTTTCACCATATTGGCCAGGCTGGTCTCGAACTCCTGATCTTGTGATCCACCCACCTCAGCTTCCCAGAGTGCTGATTACAGGCGTGAGCCACCCCGCCCAGCCCACTCTTATAATTTCAGCACTCTGGGAGTGGAAAATTACAAGAAAATTGCTGGGAATGGAAAGGACTCTGAAAAGGTGCTTACTAATACTGTTATTTACAGTATAATTGCTGAGAAGGAAATCAGATTCTATCCTTATTACTTACTTTTTAGTACAATAATAATTTTTAAAACTTTGGGAAATATACAAATATTTCTAATATTTGACTTAACTAGTGACTTTTATCTTTACTCCATAAAAAAGTATTTGGGCCAGGCGCACTAGCTCACGCCTGTAATCCCAGCACTTCGGGAGGCCGAGGCAGGCGGATCATGAGGTCAGGAGTTTGAGACCAGCCTGGCCAACATAGTGAAACCCCGTCTCTACTAAAAATACAAAAATTAGCCAGGTGTGGTGGCACGTGCCTGTAGTCCCAGCTACTTGGGAGGCTGAGGTGGGAGAATCGCTTGAACCCAGGAGGTGGAATGCAGTGAGCCGAGACCACACCATTGCACTCCAGCCTGGGTGACAGAGTGAGACTCCATCTGAAAAAAAAAAAAAAAAAAAAATCACTCAGCCTGACCAATGTGATGAAATTCTATCTCTACCAAAAAAAAAAATTTTTTTTAAATTAGCTGGACATGGTGACACACAACTGTGGTTCAAGCTACTTGGGAGGCTGAGGTGGCAGAATCAACTGAACCAGGAGGCAGAGGTTGCAGTGAGCCAAGATCATGCCACTGTTCTCCAGCCTGGGCCACAGAGTAAGATTCTGTCTCAAAAAAAAAAAAAAAAAAGTCCGGGTGCGGTGGCTCACTCCTGTAATCCTGGCACTCTGGGAGGCCAAGGCAGGCACAGGACAAGGTCAGGTGATCGAGACCATCCTAGCCAACATGGTAAAACCCCCTCTCTACTAAAATACAAAAAAATAGGCCAGGTGCGATGGACTCAAACTTGTAATCCCAGCACTTTGGGAGGCCGAGACGGGTGGATCACGAGGTCAAGAGATCGAGACCATCCTAGCTAACACGGTGAAACCCCGTCTCTCCTAAAAAAAATACAAAAAACTAGCCGGGCGAGGTGGTGGGCGCCTGTAGTTCCAGCCGCTCGGGAGGCTGAGGCAGGAGAATGGCGTAAACCCGGGAGGCGGAGCTTGCAGTGAACTGAGATCCTGCCACTGCGCTCCAGCCTGGGCCGCGACAGAGTGAGACTCCGTCTCAAAAAAATAAAAATAAAAATAAAATAAAATAAAATACAAAAAAATTAACCAGGCGTGGTGGCAAGTGCCTGTAGTCCCAGCTACTCAGGAGGAAGAGGCAGAGGAATCGCTTGAACCCGGGAGGTG
This sequence comes from Rhinopithecus bieti, assembly GCF_001698545.2. NCBI lineage: Eukaryota > Metazoa > Chordata > Mammalia > Primates > Cercopithecidae > Rhinopithecus > Rhinopithecus bieti. The sequence continues at coordinate 637,269 of NW_016830217.1, forward strand.
GAGGTTGCAGTGAGCCGAGATCGTGCTACCGCACTCCAGCCTGGAGACAGAGCAAGACTCCATCTCAAAAAAAAAAAAAAAAAAAAAANCTCCGTCTCAAAAAAATAAAAATAAAAATAAAATAAAATAAAATACAAAAAAATTAACCAGGCGTGGTGGCAAGTGCCTGTAGTCCCAGCTACTCAGGAGGAAGAGGCAGAGGAATCGCTTGAACCCGGGAGGTGGAGGTTGCAGTGAGCCGAGATCGTGCTACCGCACTCCAGCCTGGAGACAGAGCAAGACTCCATCTCAAAAAAAAAAAAAAAAAAAAAGTCGCTAATGGCCGGACTTACACACCTGTAATGGTCACACTTGTAATCCCAGCACTTTGGGAGGCTGAGGCGGGAGGATCTCCTGAGCCCAGGAGTTTGAGACCATCCTGGGCAATACAGTGGGACCTTATCTCTACAAAAAAAAAAAAAAAAAATTAGCTGAAGCTACTTGGGAGGCTGAGATGAGAGGGTCATTTGATGAGCCTGGGAGGTTGAGGCTGCAGTGAGCTGAAATTATACCACTGCACTCCAACCTGGGTAACAGAACAAGACTGTCTTAAAAAGAAAAATAGTCACTGAAGTCTATGCCTTAAGATGTTAACTAAGCTGGGCACAGTGGCTCACGCCTGTAATCCCAGCACTTTGGGAGGCCAAGGCTGGCGGAGCACAAGGTCAGGGGATCAAGACCATCCTGGCTAACATGGTGAAACCACATCTCTACTAAAAATACAAAAAATTAGCCGGCTGTGTTGGTGGGCGCCTATAGTCCCAGCTACTCCGGAGGCTGAGGCAGGAGAATGGCGTGAACCCAGGAGGCGCTTGCAGTTGAGCTAAGATCGCGCCACTGCACTCCAGCCTGGGCAACAGAGCGAGACTCTGCTTCAAAAAAAAAAAAAGATGTTAACTGATCATTCTTTACACTTATTAAATACCTGAGCCTCTCCAGTCAACATTTTAATCTTCTGAATTATAGTATCTCTAGAACAAAAATCTTTCTCCAGAAATAAGAAGTATTTTTAGGAAAAGTCCTCTTGAAAATCATTTTAAAACAAATTTCAAATCAATTCAATATACAGTAAATAAAAGGTCATAACTCTTTGAGACACAAAGCTGTGATGAAAGTTCCTTTTCTATATCTACTTTTGGAATGACAAAGCAAACAGGTTGAAAGGGAATGATCTGTGTCAAAAAAAAAAAAAAAAAACACTGTGGAAAAGGGTTCCTTCTTAAGAAAAATAGAGGTAGAAGAGACCAAAAAAGAAAAAAGAGTGCATATCTTATATATTTATAAAGCACAGATTAGTATAATGGAGTATAACAGAGCACACGGTCATTTTTTTAAAATTAACTGTGGCACACACTCATAATCCCAAGTGCATTGCTTGAGTTCAGAAGTTTGAGATCAGCCTGGGCAACATAGTGAAATCTCATCTCTACCAAAAATACAAACATTAGTTGAGCATGGTAGCGTGCACCTGTAGTCCCAGCTACTTGGGAGGCTGAGATGGGAGGATCATCTCAGAAGGTAAACGCTGCAGTAAGCCATGATCACACCACTGTACTCCAGCCTGGGTGACAGAGAGAGACCCTGTCTCAAAAAAACAAAAGAACTATAAATAGAGTGCAGTGGCACATACCTGTAATCCTGTATACCTGGGAGATTGAGGTGGAAGTATTGCTTGAAGCCAAAAGTTGGAGGCTGCAGTGAGCTATGATCTCACCTGTGTATAGCCACTGCACTGCAGCCCGGGTGACATTGTCAGACTCCATCTCTTAATTAAAAAAAAAAAAAACTAAAAAAGAAAACTGACTGCAATATAATTTAAAACTATTTGAAGGCCGGGCGCGGTGGCTCAAGCCTGTAATCCCAGCACTTTGGGAGGCTGAGACGGGCGGATCACGAGGTCAGGAGATCGAGACCATCCTGGCTAACATGGTGAAACCCCGTCTCTACTAAAAAATACAAAAAACTAGCCAGGCGAGGTGGCGGGCGCCTGCAGTCCCAGCTACTCCGGAGGCTGAGGCAGGAGAATGGCGTAAACCCGGGAGGCGGAGCTTGCAGTGAGCTGAGATCCGGCCACTGCACTCCAGCCCGGGCGACAGAGCAAGACTCCGTCTCAAAAAAAAAAAAACACTATTTGAAACTTTACAAATACTAATTAAGGAGAGATATGTTTGATTGAAGAACATAGCTGGTTAGCAGAAGGATTCATTTCAAAGTAACTGATACACCAATGTCACACATAATAGCTATACACTATTTTGAAACATTAAGTTTTTTGTTGGTTTGTTTTTTCAAACAGGGTTTTGCTCTATTGCCCAGGGTAGAGCACAGCAGCGCAATATCGGCTCACTGTAGCCTTTGCCTCATGGGCCCAAGTGACCCTACCATCTCAGCCTCCTGAACAGCTGGGACTACTGCACCACCATGACCGGCCTTTTTTTTTTTTTTTTTTTAAGCCTGGGTTTCACCATGTTGCCCAAGCTGGTCTGGAACTCCTAAACTCAAGTGATCCCCCCGCCTCGGCCTTCCAAAGTGCTGGAATACAGGCGAGAGCCACTGTACCTGGCCAAGTTCTTTTAAAATTCAACTGATCGGCCGGGCGCGGTGGCTCAACCCTGTAATCCCAGCACTTTGGGAGGCCGAGACGGGCGGATCACAAGGTCAGAAGATCGAGACCATCCTGGCGAACACGGTGAAACCCCGTCTCTACTAAAAAATACAAAAAACTAGCCGGGCGAGGTGGCGGGCGCCTGTAGTCCCAGCTACTCGGGAGGCTGAGGCAGGAGAATGGCGTGAACCCAGGAGGCGCTTGCAGTTGAGCTAAGATCCAGCCACTGCACTCCAGCCTGGGTGACAGAGCGAGACTCCGTCTCAAACAAAAAAAAAGAAAAAAAGAAAAAAAATTCAACTGATCATCCAAATATAGTCATGCATCACTTAAGAACAGGGATACATTCTGAGAAATGCATCTTTAGGTGATTTCATCATTGTGAAAACAACATAGGGTGTACTTACGCAAACCTCGATGGTAGAGCCTACTATACACCTAGGCTATGGTTTGGGTGGTATCAATTCTGTTGTGCCAATTCTGATTTCCTAACTAGGAGGACTACAGGGTGGCAATACAGGAAAGTGTCCTTGTTTCAGGGAGGTACACACTAGAGAATTTAGAGTGGAAGGACATCATACCATAAAGACAACAGAGGGTAATGGAGCAAATGTGACAAAATATTAACTGGGGAATTTGGGAGAAGGGGATGTGGGAGTTCTAGTCTCATCCTGAACTTTTTTTTTTTTTTTCCTGGGCCCAATGACTCATGCCTGTAATCACAGCACTTTGGTAGGACAAGGCAGGAGGATCACTTGAACCCAGGAGTTCAACAACAGTCTAGGCAACATAGTGAAACCCTGTCTCTTTTTTTTGAGACGGAGTCTGGCTCTGTCACCCAGGCTGGAGTGCAGTGGCCGGATCTCAGCTCACTGCAAGCTCCGCCTTCCGGGTTTACGCCATTCTTCTGCCTCAGCTTCCCAAGTAGCTGGGACTATAGGCGCCCGCCACCTTGCCCGGCTAGTTTTTTTTTTTTATTTTTTAGTAGAGACGGGGTTTCACCGTGTTAAGCCAGGATGGTCTTGATCTCCTGAGCTAGTGATCCGCNTCTGGGTTTACGCCATTCTTCTGCCTCAGCTTCCCAAGTAGCTGGGACTATAGGCGCCCGCCACCTTGCCCGGCTAGTTTTTTTTTTTATTTTTTAGTAGAGACGGGGTTTCACCGTGTTAAGCCAGGATGGTCTTGATCTCCTGAGCTAGTGATCCGCCTGTCTCAGCCTCCCAAAGTACTGGGATTACAGGCTTAAGCCACCGCGCCCAGCCCCCTTTTTTTTTTTTTGAGACAGAGTCTTGCTCTGTCGCCAGGCTGGAGTACAGTGGCACGATCTTGGCTCACTGCAACCTCCAACTCCCAGGTTCAAGTGATTCTCCTGCTTCAGCCTCCCAAGTAGCTGGGATTACAGGAACGTGCTATCACGCCCAGCTAATTTTTGTATTTTTAGTAGACACGGGATTTCACTATGTTGGCCACGATGGTCTTGATCTCCTGACCTCATGATCCACCCACCTTGGCCTCCCAAAGTGCTGGGATTACAGGTGTAAGCCACCAGACCTTGTCTCTAGAACAAATTTTTTTTAATTAGCTGGACATTATGGCTCATGCCTATAGTCCCAGATACCGAGAAGGCTAAGGTGAGAGGATACCTTGAGCCCAGGAGGTCGAGGCTGCAGTGAACCATAATTATGCCATTACACTCCAACCTAGTGGGAAAAAAAATTTTTATGGAAAAAAGAAAATAGGGGCCAGGCATGGTGGCTCATGCCTGTAATACCAACACTTTGGGAGGCTGAGGTGGGCAGTTGCTTGAGGTCAGGAGTTCAAGACCAGCCTGGCCAACATGGTGAAACCCCATCTCTACTAAAATTACAAAAATTAGCTGGGTGTGGTGGCGTAGGCCTGTAGTCCCAGCTATTCGGTAGGTTGAGGTAGGAGGATCACTTGAACTCAGGAGGTGGAGGTTGCAATGAGCTGAGATCACGCCACTGCACTTCAACCTGGGCAACAGAACGAGACTCCGTCTCAAAAAGGCTGGGTACAGTGGCTCGCACCTGTAATCCCAGCACTTTGAGAGGCTGAGGCAGACAGATCACTTGCGCCCAGGAGTTCGAGACCAGCCTGGGCAACAGAGTGAGCCCTTGTCTCTACAGAAAATACAAAAATTAGCCAAGTGTGGTGGTACGCGCCTGTAGTCCTAGCTACTTGGAAAGCTAAGGTGGGAGGATCTCTTGAGCCCGGGAGGTCAAAAGGACAGTGAGCAGTGATCACACCACTGCACTCCAGCATGGGTGACAAAGTGAGATCTTGTCTCAAGAAAAAAAAAAAAAAAAAATACAGGAAGGAGAAAAGTAGATAGGCCATAGATGATGGTTGGAGATGAACTACAGGTACTTGGGATTCACTGACTATTGTGTCCACTTTTGTGTATGTTCAAAATTCCTGAAATAGAATTTTTAACATATATAACACAAATTCATCATATAGTAATATATATGTTTTACTAACACACCAAATAAAAGTATCTAGGCCAGGCACGGTGGCTCATGACTGTAATCCCAGCACACTGGAAGGTCGAAGCGGGCGGATCACTTAAGATCAGGAGTTCAAGACCAGCCTGGCCAACATGGTGAAACCCCATCTCTACTAAAAATACAAAAATTAGCTGGGCATGGTGGTGAGCGCCTGTAATCCCAGTTACTCGGGAGACTGAGGCAGGAGAATTGCTTGAACCTGGGAGGCAGAGATTGCACTGAGCCAAGATCATGCCACATCACTCCAGCCTGGGCAACACAGCAAGACTCTGTCTCAAAAAAAAAAAAAGTATCTGGCAGCAGGTCTAACAGCTACTGTAATTTCCAAGTTGTGACGACTATAATGAAGTATTTGCAAAAACTGTAATACAAAATATGAAAATACATATGATTTGTATTGGTGATGAAAATAAAATCACAACTACTACCTATTAGTTTTCTCTATATTACAGTTGAAGGAAATATTAGATCCCAGTAAGAAGTTACTAAAAATAAAGATGTATTTTCCCACCCAAGTTTAGTACTTCCTCCTGAATTCTGATTGACGTGGTCTTCATTAAAGATTCTAACATCCGGCCGGGTGCGGTGGCTCACGCCTGTAATCCCAGCACTTTGGGAGGCCGAGGCGGGTGGATCATGAGGTCAGGAGATCGAGACCATCCTGGCTAACATGGTAAAACCCCGTCTCTACTAAAAATACAAAAAAATTAGCCGGGCATGGTGGCGGGTGCCTGTAATCCCAGCTACTCAGGAGGCTGACGCATGAGAATGGCGTGAACCCAGGAGGTGGAGCTTGCAGTGAGCCAAGATCGCACCACTGCACTCCAGCCTGGCAACAGAGAGAGACTCTGTCTCAAAAAAAAAAAAAAGATTCTAACATCCTTTTCATATAATAAAGTAATAAATTGTTCTTTTATCTTTTAATCCAAGGAGACTTTTAAATAATCTTGAATGCAAATGAGCCTTCACTGCAAACAGCATACATATGTGTGTGTGTGTGTGTGTGTGTGTGTGTGTGTGTGTGTATATATATTTTTTTTTTTTTTTTTTTTTTTTGAAACAGAGTCTTGCTCTGTCACCCAGGCTGGAGTGCAATGGCATGCTCTCAGCTCACCACAACCTCCACCTCCTGGGTTGAAGCGATTCTCCTGCCTCAGCCTCCCAAGTAGCTGGGATTATAGGCGCTCGCCACTATGCCAGGCTAATTTTTTGTATTTTTAGTAGAGACAGGGTTTCACCATGTTGGTCAGGCTCATCTCGAACTCCTGACCTGGTGATCCACCCACCTCAGCCTCCCAAAGTGCTGGGATTACAGGCAGGAGCCACCATGCCCGGCTGCAAACAGCGTAATGTTAAAAAACTAATGGTTCAGACAAAATACTTCTACCACCCACCAATTTGATTGGTAAAAGACAAATCACTACATGTTAAATGTAGTTTTGTAAACTACAAGATGTTTTCTGAGTTCATAAGCCCCAGTTTTTAAATCAAAGGAAAAAATATGATGTGTAAAAAAAAAAACCACTTTTAGTCAGTTTTAAGAATCAAAGAAACTATGAATGTATTACATGTAAAAGTACATATGTTATGTATAACATAATGGGAATATAACTATCAAAGTCAATATAATGTATAATTAGATAAATCTTCATATCATTTGGCAATGTTCCCTAGTGACCCAAACACCATCTAATACAAAGACACCCACATGCAACCCGTGCATTTAAGACTGGACTAAAAATCTAGCACCAGGGACACAGTATAAGAAATAGTGTTTCTCGGCCGGGCACGGTGGCTCAAGCCTGTAATCCCAGCACTTTGGGAGGCCGAGACGGGCGGATCACGAGGTCAGGAGATCGAGACCATCCTGGCTAACATGGTGAAACCCTGTCTCTACTAAAATACAAAACTAGCCGGGCGAGGTGGCGGAGCCTGTAGTCCCAGCTACTCGGGAGGCTGAGGCAGGAGAATGGCGTAAACCCGGGAGGCGGAGCTTGCAGTGAGCTGAGATCTGGCCACTGCACTCCAGTCCGGGCGACAGAGCGAGACTCCGCCTCAAAAAAAAAAAAAAGAAATAATGTTTCTCGTTTGAATTTTCCCACAAATATTCCTTAATTCTAAGGATTGGAGCAGTTCCTTAAACTATATAACACAAATCTTTAAATATGCTAGAGTTCATTTCATTTCTATACTCAAAATGAAATCATAATTAAATCCAAGAATTCACTAAATTTAAGTTAGGATTTTACAGAGCCATTCCACTATGGTTTTTTTAGATGCTTGTAATCTTCAACTTGGCAGACAGGGATACACGTAGGGAGAACAATCTGAATATTGAGATACTTTAAAATTGTATCAAAAAAATCTTCACTCACTGAAAAGCATATTTCCACACACTAAAAACCAGCAAGATATCACACCAAAATTACATGGTTTATAATAAAATGATTAACATTCTAATTGGTTTCCACAGAGAGGTACACTATTTTCATTCAAAATATGTGTAGCTCTAAGGCACGTAAAAATATTAAGTTTAAAAAATTTTTACTAGCCGGGCGAGGTGGCGGGCGCTTGTAGTCCCAGCTACTCGGGAGGCTGAGGAAGGAGAATGGCGTAAACCCGGGAGGCGGAGCTTGCAGTGAGCTGAGATCCGGCCACTGCACTCCAGCCTGGGCGACAGAGCGAGACTCCGTCTCAAAA
>NW_016830217.1:645819-651264 GCF_001698545.2 Rhinopithecus bieti
CCACAGCACTCCAGCCTGGGTAACAGAGCGAGACTCCGTCTCAAAAAAAAAAAATTTTTAAATCAAATAGTAAAGATTTAACTACAGACAAACATACTCTATTTAGTCTCCTTGTTCAGCAAGCTAATATACGTCTTTCAAGCGGCTGAATGGCACTTATTTCAAATCATCCAATAACACAATTCAGGAGCCCAATTTAATGACTATATACACCAAGGTATTTTCAGCCTACATTATTTACTCTAAATACTGTGGACGGTTAACTACAGCTCAAACTAACAATAAAAATGTTTTAAAAATAAAAGCAAGCAGGCCGGGCATAGTGGCTCGCGCCTGTAATCCCAGCCCTTTGGGAGGCAGAGGCAGGTAGATCACTTGAGGTCAGGAGTTCGAGACCAGCCTGGCCAACATGGTGAAACCCCGACTCTAATAAAAATACAAAAATTAGCCCAGGCGCAGTGGCTCATGCTTGTAATACCAGCACTTTGGGAGGCCAAGGAGGGCAAATCACGAGATCAGGAGTGAGAACAGTCTGGCCAATATAGTAAAACCCCGTCTCTACTAAAAATACAAAAATTAGCTGGGTGTGGTGGCAAGCACCTGTAATCCCAGCTACTCGAGAAGCTAAGGCAGGAGAATCACTTGAACTGGGAAGGCAGAAGTTGCAGTGAGCTGAGACCATGCCATTGAACTCCAGCCTGGGTGACAGAGCGAGATTCCATCTCAAAAAAATGAATAAAAATAAAAATAAAAGCAAAGGCTGGGCAAGCTGGCTCATGCCTGTAATTTACCCAGCACTCTGGGAGGTCAAGGTGGGAGGATCACTTGAGCCCAGGAGTTCAAGACCAGGGCTGGGCAACATACGGAGACCTTCCATCCCTACAAAATATTAGTCGGGTGTGATGGCACATGCCTGTGGTCCTAGCTACTTTGGAGGCTGAGGTGGGAAGATCGCTTGAGCCTGGGAGGTCAAGGCTGCATTTAGCCATGATCCATCTTGGGTGACTCTATCTCAAACAATCAGTCAGTCAATTAATAAAAGCAAAGAAATATATAGTCTCCGATTGGATATGCTGGTTCTCATGGAATAGTTTAAATTTTTTTTTAATTTCAGTAAAATTTCAAACTAGGGGAAAGAGAAACTTTTGAAAGACTACTTGGAAAACCTCCTACATAAATTTTCCCGAAGGATTAGTGTTCACAGGATTTAAAATGTCCCATAAATCAAGCCTGAAACCTCTTCATAAGCATACCACACAATACAATCCCAGCAATCACGAGTCTACAACAAAGGTATTTAGAAAAAGGTGCCCTCTACACAAGTGAAACACTATCATTCTTCCTGGCACTGGGCCCTGTATTTTCCTCCAATCTGCCAGGGGCATTCCTTTTGGGAAATAAAATCCATTTTGTTATTTTTTATTATTTTGTATAATCTGTATGATTTTTCTGTATTATTCTGTATTGCTTTATATAATTATTCTGTGTAATTTTTAATGTTGCTTCAAGATAACTCTGAATTTTTTGTTTTATGTTTAAAATGTGCAAAAGCCTATCATGAAAATAGATATTGAAAATCAGAATATTCAAAACCAGAGGTGGTTTCACAGACGGGATGGGGGTGGTATGGGTGGTATGGCCATAGACAAGAAGTGGTTTCATAGAAACCTTCTGGTCTCAAATGAAGAAGCGATGTAACAATGATACAGGTTACAGTGAGTCAAATGTGTTTAAGTCTAAAAATATCCCTAGTAGTCAGGACAAGGAAATTCAATATTTTATATTGTGTCCCAGAGGTAAAGATATCTGAATATACATAAAATGTAATAACTATTCCATCTATTTAACTTAGGAAAACCACTGTGATCAAACATTTAAAATCAGCAAAAACAAATTACATTTTTAAATGGGTCTCATTCTCCGCTCCCCCCCACAAGACGGAGTCTTGCTCTGTCGCCCAGGCTAGAGTGCAATGGCACAATCTCAGCTCACTGAAACCTCCACCTGCCAGGTTCAAGCGATTCCCCTGCCTCAGCCACCCAAGTAGCCGGGACTACAGGCGCACACTACTATGCAGGACCAATTTTTTGTATTTTAGTAGAGACCGGGTTTTCCATGTTCACCAAACTGGTCTTGAACTCTCGACTTCATGATTCACCTGCCTCGGCCTCCCAAAGTGCTGGGATAACAGATGTGAGCCACCGCGCCCAGTCTCTAAAACAGTATTTTTACACGAGGGGCTACCTCACTTCACCTCTGCATAATCTTTAACCTAGTCTCTAAAACTGGAGTTGGATGGGAAGAACATAAATTCACAACATACTTAAAATCTGAAAAGATAAAGATTTTAAGTATTTTAAGGGTTTTATTCATTTGCTCATTCCAATTCAAGGAGTCGCCTTTGCACACACCTCTCCCTCTCATAACTAAAAGACAGGAATCAATTGTTGTATAACTCCTCCCTTCCCCCTTCAACCCAGCTAACGTACAAAGGAAAGGGCTTTCTCTATTGTGCCCCTGTAATGAATCTTTGTTAACTAAAACCCAATTCAGAAATAGTTCTCATTTAATTTTTTTAAATCAGCAAACTGAAAACTGTAAAAATAACAACAGATTTATTATTATTGCAAGAAAAGAAAAGCCAATTTTTGTAAACGTTCTGATTATGTTTTAAGGATTTTGTCTTTCTTTGGCACTGGTGGGGGGGGCCAAATCACCATCCTCCTCTCAATCTACCGTTCATTTAAAACAAACAAAACAATCAGAATGTAAATTTAAAATAAATTAAAATTTTTTTAAAGAATTGACTGATCTCTTTTTTCTGTTAAAACATCTCTAAGCTGTCCCCAAAGCTGTCTGGTTTAATCTTTTTGTAAAATCCAAACACTTACTACAAAAGCCTAATCACTGTTAAGAGAACATTCATCTTGAAAACGTTTTACATAATGTATTCCCAGTGTACACCTCTTAATCCTGTAAAACAGTTATTAATGTAATCAGCTGGGGAAAAGGGTAAGAGTAGGCACTTTAAGTTCAGTTTTAATATAGGTATTGCATGGTTTTTCTCATTCTGATTTCTACAAGACACCGGAAGTGAATACTATTTCATTTTCTTGCAGGGACATCATTCTGGTACAACTACCTTTTTATTCCTTTCACTTATTCAGATTTCATTTTTACTCCTAGTAGCAATCACACATTTTACAAAATATATCCCACAATAGGGATAAAAAGCCTTGAGTTCCTCCAAACAAGGTCCATTTAGCTCCACGGCTGGATCAGCAGGAACATTTCTTGTACATGCAGAAAGATAAACAAGAAACCAGAAATAGACATTACCTGGATTTTGGGGGATGAGGGGAGGAAGTGTGGGAACTGGGAATCCCAGGGTCAGAGGTGGAGATTTTCTCTGTATACCTTTCACGTGCTTTGAACCCATAAAATGTACTGTCTATTTAAAGAACTAAATAGATTTGTTTAAAATGAAAAGGACCTTTGAATGATTAAAAAAAAAGACCTTTAAAATAAAAGAACATGATCTGCTTAGTTTTCAAATAATCTGCTTTTATCAGTAGCATCTGCTTTTACTCTGCAATAGGTAAGATACTCCTTTGAATGCAGTCGTGAGCAAAGTGCCAGCTAAGCCGTTTTTAATACAGTAATGTTCTTCCAAACTGCCGCTTTCCAAGGCAGCTCGAATCCTCCGCCCCCTTCTCCCTCTGTGCATTCTGAGATCGGCTCTGCTGATTCCCACATAAAGTGGGTCCTGGCCGCCATTTTAGAAAGTCATTCACCCAAGCCAGACCGCAGCACCATCCACTAAGAACCCTTCCAAAGCTGCCTGGAACGATTTCTTCTTTCTTCTCTGCCCCCTCATCTTGCAGAGGGGCCAAACTCCCCACCATAGGCATGCAATGTTTCTAGAATCTGCATAATAAGAAATGACATGTCTGGGCACATAACACTGAGCAGCGAGCGAATGCTGCAATGCACGTGCTTGCACATCGGTGCATACGAATTTCCCAGGCAGAGACCTACAGAGAAAGTCCGCAGGGGATTAAAGTGAGCACATCTAAGTGGTTTTTCCACTCCAATAATCTGCACCTAAATGATTTTTCCATCAAAACACTGACGATACGGGGGGAGACGGCAGGAGGTAGGAGGCGGGTAAGGGGTGGAGCAGCGCCAGGAAGAGAAAGTTCCCATCTGCTTCCCAATCCAGCCTGTGGTCTCCCCTTCATCCTAGGGCACAGAGGTGAATTTTTGCTCCCTGCCTCCCCCCGCCCCCGCCTGGTTTCTCAGGCACGACGTAGTAAACACCGGGAGAGTCCCTGGAAGCGCGCACCTCCCCCCGGCCTGCCGAGGACAGCTCCAGCAGGTTATGAATGGCCCCACGATTCCCGGCTCCTTTTCACACGCGGACACGCGCAGACGCGCGCTCCAGAGGCGAGGGTTTAATGCCCCAGTAACAGCAACCACCAACACAATCAATGATCCTCCATTTAAAAGACAGGAGGCTCCGCCGCCGCTGCTTCCATTTCCTTATCCAAGCGGCTCAAGGCGAGCGACGCAATCTATTTTTCCCATGGTGACTCATTAATGAGGACGCTCCATAATTTCCTTCACTCACTACATAGTAAGGGAAATTAAAAGCAAAACTTGAAACCTTCCAGGGTCTTAAATATCGGAATAAACTGTCATTTTCGAGGACAATCACAGATTTGCTGTGGTCCCTCTGAATTTGCAGCAAGTACAAGCCAATCGTCATTTTAATAAGTGTTTTATTCGGAGGCCTATCCGTTACGGTACACAAGCATTTCACAAAGAAAACGCGCTACATGCTATTCAATAAGATGTATCAAGGACAACATTTATTATTTTAATTCACAAAAATATTCAGGGGAGGTGGTTTTTTTTTTTTTTTTTTTTTTAAGCTACACCTTCTCATCGTAAAAGGTTTGGAATGTTTTACCGTTTGATTCGGGAATTCAGGGGTGGGGGGCACCAGGGTCTTAGGGCGGCCGGGGAGTGCGACCCGAAGCTACGGGCGCCAGGGCGGGCAACCTCCTGTCAGAGTCCGCGGTCTCCTCCGCCGGGGACGAAGGAGCCCAAACGGGCGCACCAACTTATTTCACACCACTTTCCACTCAGCCTCGCAAAAACGAGAAACGTTTGCCATTCCCAGTGAGTTTCAAGGGTGCAAATCCTCCGGAGAGGTCCTAGGTGGTCTCTCCGGGTCCGTGACGCGCCCACAGTACCTACTGTGACTTCTGTTTTCGCACCGCCTTTCCCTTCGCACGGAACCCTCCCGAAGTCAGACATTGCCGAGCGCCCGCCGAGCGGCTCGGAGTGGCGGCGCCGGACCGGGCTGTCGGGCGGGCTCGGGTCCCGGCTGCTCCGGGCCCGGCACAGCGCGCAAGGACGCGACCCCGCCGTCCAGCGCGG
>NW_016830217.1:652037-654663 GCF_001698545.2 Rhinopithecus bieti
CGCGGCCCGCCTCCCGCCGCCGCACCGCCTCCCCCTCGCCGCGGGCGCGCGCGCGTCCTCCCGCCAGCCTTGTCGGAGACGCTGAGTTCCTCCCAGCTGGCGCGCAGGCGCGCCGGCCGGGCGACAAAGTGAGGAACGCCTGGCGGGGAAGCAACGCTCGCGCGCTCGGCCCCGTGCGCAGGCGCGTAGCTGCTAGTGGAGTCCCGCTGCCTGGCGGGCTCTACGTCGGGTTCCCGCGCTGGGCAAGGGGCGGATGGGGAGGCAGGGGCGGTCTTTAGCCCCTCCAGCGGTAACCCCAGGCCCTGGCCTGGTGGAAGATAAGAAGAGAAATGCAATTGGTTTCCACAGGGCTACGCGTCAAAGCGGCTGCCAAGGCCTGTCCCCTAGAAGCCAGACCCCTTCGTCCTCCGCTCACCCGGCGGCCAGCTCCCGGCGTTTCCGGGTACTTGGATCCTTGCCTGCTTGGGAAAGCGATCATTAAAAGGGTGCCCTTTTCACTGCCCTGCTGAACAGCGACGGCTTCAGAAACGCATCCCATCCAAGAGTCACTGGCTTGTAACATGAAGCAACATTTTTTTTTTTTAAACGGAGTCTTGCTTTGTTGCCCAGGCTGCTGGAGTGCAGTGGCATGGTCTCGGCTCACTGCAACCTCCGCCTCCCAGGCTCAAGCGATTCTCCTGCCTCAGCCTCCCGAGTAGCTGGGTTTACAGGCACCCGCAAACACAACTGGCTAATTTTTGTATTTTTATTAGAAACAGGGTTTCACCATGTAGGCCAGACTGGTCTTGAACTCCTGACCTCAGGTGATCCGCCCGCCTCAGCCTCCCAAAATGCTGGGATTACAGGCGTGAGCCACTGCACGCGGCCTAAGCAACTTTTTTATATAGGATCTTGCGAAACCGTTTGCAAGATACCCTTGCTGATCGCTATGGTATACGAAGAATAAAACGAAAATGAGACAGTTAGGAATCCAATATTGTTCCCCTCAGAGGGTTTACCATAATTTAATACTCAAACAGATAAAGAAATTAGACCTCTGGCCTTTCCAGGCCTAAGAGCTTTTGAAACCTGCAGTTGAACTTTCTTTTTTTTTCTTTTTTTGAGATGGACTTTCGCTCCTTACCCAAGCTGGAGTGCAATGGCACTCTCAGCTCACTGCAACCTCCGCCTCCCAGATTCAAGCGATTCTCCTGTCTCAGCCTTCCGAGTAGTTGGAATTACAAGCGCGCACCACCACGCCAGGCTAGTTTTTTGTATTTGTAGTAAAGACGGGGCTTCACCATGTTGGCCAGGCTAGTCTCGAAATCCTGACTTCAGGTGATCCGCCCACCTCGGCCTCCCAAAGTGCTGGGATTACAGGCGTGAGCCACCATGTCCGGCCAGTTGAACTTTTACATAAAAGCCAATTTACAGATATTAAAGGAAAACCCATAAAATTAATGCAACTATATTGAGAGAAAAAATAAAATTGTTTATAATAAATATCCACAGAAATACCAGAGGTGTGCTGCTTCAGGTGCAAGCCAGATTTTTTTTTTTTTTTCTTTGACATGCAGTCTTGCTCTGTTACCAGGCTGGAGTGAAGTGGTACCATCTCAGCTCACTGCAACCTCCGCCTCCCGGATTCAAGCAATTCTCCTGCCTCAGCCTCCCGAGTAGCTGGGACTACAGGCACGAACCATCACACCCAGGTAATTTTTTTACTTTTAGTAGAGGCGGGATTTCACCATGCTGTCCAGGATGGTCTCGATCTGTTGACTTTGTGATCTGCCCCCCTCAGCCTTCCAAAGTGCTGGTATTACAGGCATGAGCCACCAACCCGGCCAATTTTAAATACTTGGTCTCATGGATTGTCTCCTTAAATACAAACCAACTTACACTATTTGAATTCGAAAATATTGTCACCATAAACAATGGCACTAATAGGTCACTTAAGCATAACTAAATTGTTTCTTTGTAGTCTCAGCTACTGGAGAGGCTAAGGCAGAAGCATCACCTGAGTCCAGGAGTTCCAAGCTGTAGTGCACTATGATAGTGCCTTGAAAAGCCCCAACACTCCAGCCTCAGCGAGAAACCCCTCTCTTAAAAAAAGAAAAAAAAAAAAATAGAATTCACTATTTACATCTGGCCACTTCTGTGTCACAATTATCACATGAGGAAAGTCAGGGTAGCACCCTACGACCTAAACTCATGAACTATTCAGTAGTGTGAATGTGGCTGCAGTTAGTCAAGTGTTGAACTGATATGCATTTTTCTATAAAGCATGAATTTGAATACAAGCACCCAAGTTTGAAGCACATTTTAAAATCTGATGTAAATTACTCATTTAAAATCTGACAGGCCGGGCGCGGTGGCTCAAGCCTGTAATCCCAGCACTCTGGGAGGCCGAGACGGGCGGATCACGAGGTCAGGAGATCGAGACCATCCTGGCTAACCCGGTGAAGCCCCGTGTCTTCTAAAAAAATATAAAAAACTAGCCGGGCGAGGTGGCGGGCGCTTGTAGTCCCAGCTACTCGGGAGGCTGAGGCAGGAGAATGGCATAAACCCGGGAGGCGGAGCTTGCAGTGAGCTGAGATCCGGCCACTGCACTCCAGCCTGGGCTACAGAGCGAGACTCCGTCTCAAAA
>NW_016830217.1:657908-664959 GCF_001698545.2 Rhinopithecus bieti
TATATATATATATATACATATATGCATTTTTTTTTTTATTTTGAGACAGTCTTACTGTGTTGCCCAGGCTAGAGTGCAGTGGCACGATCTCAGCTCACTTCACCCTCCGCCTTCCAGGTTCAAGAGATTCTTGTGCTTCAGCCTCCTGAGTAGCTGGGACTACAGGTGTCTGCTACCACACCCGGCTAATTTTTGTGTTTTTTGTTTTTTGTTTTTTTTTTTTTTTTTTTTTTTTTTGAGACGGAGTCTGGCTCTGTCGCCCAGGCTGGAGTGCGGTGGCCGGATCTCAGCTCACTGCAAGCTCCGCCTCCTGGGCTTACGGCATTTTCCTGCCTCAGCCTCCCGAGTAGCTGGGACTACAGGCGCCCGCCACCTCGCCCAGCTAGTTTTTTGTATTTTTTAGTAGAGACGGGGTTTCAGTAGAGACAGGGTTTCCCCATGTTGGCCAGGCTGATCCTGAAACACTGACCTCAAGTGATCCACCTACCTAGGCCTTCCAAAGTGCTGGGATTACAAATGTGAGCCACTGCACCCAGCCCAAAATATAAAAAACATATATATAAAAAATATATATATATATAAAGTATTTCTTTTTTGTTTCTTTTGAGACGGAGTCTTGCTCTGTCGCCCAGGCTGGAGTACAAATGGTGCCATCTCAGCTCACTGCAACCTCCTCCTCCCAGGTTCACCTGATCCTCCCACCTCCGACTCCCTAGTAGCTGGGACTAAGGTGCACACCACCATGCCCAGCTAATTTTTGTAGTTTTAGTAAAGACAGGATTTCACCATGTTGGCTAGGCTGGTCTGGAACTCCTGACCTCAGGAGATCCACCTGCGCATTTCTTCTTAAAGGCATCATATAAAATTATATTAACTGGCCAGGTGCAGTGACTCATGTCTGTAATCCCAGCACTTTGGGAGGTCCAGGCGGGTGGATCACGAGGTCAGGAGTTCAAGACCAGCTTGGCCAAGATGGTGAAACCCCCTCTCTACTAAACATACAAAAAAAATTAGCCAGGTGTGGTAGCAGGCGCTTGTAATCCCAGCTACTCGGGAGGCTGAGACAGACAATTGTTTGAAGCTGGGAGGGTGAGGTTGCAATGAGCCAAGATCATGCCACTGCATTCCAGTCAGGGCGACAGAGTGAGACTGCGTCTCAAAAAATAAGTAAATACAATAAAATAAAATTATATTAGCTAGCTATAAAATGAACAAAGCCCCAACCACATGAGAATTTGACAATACCAACAAACCCTTACTATTAGAGCCAAGTTTTTTCCCCAAAATAACAGAAAATAAAACACAACACCACTGTAATATTATCCAAGGGTGTTTGACATCTTGCTTTTTTTTTTTTTTTTTCTGAGGTGGACTCTCGTTGTGTCCCCTAGGCTGGAGTGCAGTGGTGCAATCTTGGCTCACTGCAACCTCCACCTCCTGGATTCTAGCAATTCTCCGATCTCAGCCTCCGAAATAGCTGGGACTACCAGGGCACGCCACCATGCTCAACTAATTTTTTTGTATTTTTAGTAGAGATGGGGTTTCACTATTGGTCAGGATGGTCTCGAACTCCTGACCTCTGGTGATTCACTCGCCTTGGCCTCCCAAAGTGCTGGGATTACAGGTGTGAGCCACAGCGCCCAGCCTAACATCTTGCTATTTCTGAGGCTCAAATGGAGATAGACCAGTCTATTAATAGACTTACATTGATACAGTAAGGTCACTCTGGTGAAACTGTCAATAAATTATCAGAACTCCACCAGACGCAGTGGCTCATGCCTGGAATCCCAGCACTTTGGGAGGCCATGGCGGGCGGATCACCTGAGGTCAGGAGTTTGAGAGGAGCCTGACCAACATGGAGAAACCTCGTCTCTACTTAAAATGCAAAATCAGCTGGGCGTGGTGGTGCATGCCTGTAATCCCAGCTACTTGGAAGGCTGAGGCAGGAGAATTGCCGGAACCCAGGAGGCAGGGGAGGAGGAGGTTGCAGTGAGATCGTGCCATTGCACTCCAGCCTGGGCAACAAGAGCGAAACTCCATCTCTAAATAAATAAATACGTAAATAAATTATCAGAACTCCAAAAAAGTGAACAGTATTAGCTAGCTAGTCCTCTAGTTCTTTTTTGTTGTTGTTTTTGAGACAGGGTCTCCCTCTATTGCCCAGGTGGAGTACAGTGGTGCAATCTTAGCTCATGGCAACCTCCACCTCCCAGGCTCAGGCCATCCTCCCACTTAGTAGCAGAGTCTACAGGCACACACCACCAGGCCCAGTTAATTGTTGTTGGTATTTTTTTGTAGTGGCTTCTCCATATTGCCCAGGCTGGTCTCGAACTCCCAAACTCAAGGGATCTGCCCACCTTGGCCTCCCAAAGTGCTGGGATTATAGGTGTGAGCCACTGCACCCAGCCTAGATCCATTCTTTAAGCAAGCTAATACTTCATAACAGAGCCAGGCACGGTGGCTCACACCTGTAACCCCAGCACTTTGGGAGGCTGAGACAAGTGGATCACCTGAGCTCAAGAGTTCGAGACTAGCCTGGCCAACATAGTGAAATCCTGTCTCTACTAAAAATACAAAAATTAGCTGGGCATGGTGGCACGCACCTGTAATCCCAGCTACTCAGGAGGCTGAGGCAGGAGAATCACTTGAACCTAGGAGGAAGAGATTGCAGTGAGCCAAGATTGCACCACTGCACTTCAGCCTGGGCGACAGAGCTGACTCCGCCTAAAAAAAATACTTAATAAGGTACTTTACTGTTCAACCCTCTAAATAAATAATTTATTCCATGTTAAATAAAGCTAAATAATTTATTCCATGTTATTTTAGTTTTCAGAAATGAATATACTGGCTGATATATTTTAAATCAGTTCCTAAGTTTCTACCATTGTTTATTCCTGGAAAGTTGATAAAAGTAACATTTTTCCCTCTATGAGGAAATACTGGTAATATACTTAATACTAAGAATTATTAATGCAATTTACCAATATTTGTGTAATTGAGTGAAAAACAGACTGGAAAGGTATTTGGGTATTTGCAAATGTTAATCATGGTTAATGCCTATGTGGTAGAATTTGAATTTTTTAAAAAAATTTTATTCCTGGCTGGGAGCAGCGGCTCATGCCTGTAATCACAGTACTTTGGGAGGCTGAGGCCAGTGGATCACCTGAGGTCAGGAGTTTGAGACCAACCTGGCCAACATGGTGAAATCCCGTCTCTACTAAAAATACAAAAATTAGGGCCGGGCACGGTGGCTCACACCTGTAATCCCAACAGTTTGGGAAGTTGAAGTGGATGGAACACGAGGTCAAGAGTTTGAACCAGCCTGGCCAACATGGGGAAACCCCGTCTCTAATAAGAATATAAAAATTAAGGCCGGGTGCAGTGGCTCATGCCTGTAATCCCAGCTACTTGGGGGGGCTGCTGAGGCAGGAGCATTGATTGAACCCAGGAGGCAGAGGTGGCAGTGAGCCAAGATCGCACCACTGGACTCCAGCCTGGGCAACAGAACAAGACTCTGTCTCAGAAAAAAAAAAAAAAATTAGCCAGGCATGGTGGCGTATTCGTCTAATCTCAGATACTTGGGAGGCTTAGGCAGGAGAATCACTTGAACCCAGGAGGCGGAGGTTGCAGTGAGCCGACATCATGCCACTGCACTCCAGCCTGGGCGACAGAGCAAGACTCCATCTCGGAAAAAAAAAAAAAAAAGAACAAGTGCCTGGCGCGGTGGCTCACATCTGTAATCCCAGCACTTTGGGAGGCCAAGACGAGCGGATCACGAGGTCAGGAGATTGAGACCATCCTGGCTAATGGGGAAACCCCATCTCTACTAAAAATACAAAAAATTAGCCGGGCTTGGTGGCGAATGCCTGTAATCCCAGCTACTCAGGAGGCTGAAGGCAGGAGAACAGCTTGAACCTGAAGGCAGAGGCTTCCAGTGAACGAGGCTTCGAGCTACTGCACTCCAGCCCTGGGCAAAAGAGCAGACTGTCCAAAAAAAAAAAAGTGTATTCCTCTGTATTTTCTTTTTTTTTTTTTCTGAGACGGAGTCTTGCTCTGTCACCCAGGCTGGAGTACAGTGGCGTGATCTCAGCTCACTGCAAGCTCCGCCTCCCAGGTTCACGCCATTCTCCTGCCTCAGCCTCCCCAGTAGCTGGGACTACAGGCGCCCACCACCACACCCAGCTGATTTTTTATATTTTTAGTAGAGACGGGGTTTCACCATGTTAGCTAGGATAGTCTCTATCTCCTGACCTAGTGATCTGCCCGCCTTGGCCTCCCAAAGTGCTAGGATTACAGGCCTGAGCCACCGCGCCCGGCCTCCTCTATATTTTCTAAATTTTTCTTTGGTTAACAGGTATTACTTTTACCGTATTTTATTATTCTTTGACATAGGGTTGCTCTGTTTCCCAGGCTGGAGTGCAATGTTGTGATCACCTCTTACTGCAGCCTCAACCTCCCGAGCTTAAGCAATCCTCCAGCCTTAGCCTCCTGAGTAGCTGGGACCACAGGCCCATGCCACCACACCTGGCTTTTTTTTGGTTTTTTTTTCGAGACCGAGTCTCACTCTGTCACCCAGACTGGAGTGCAGTGGCGCAATCTTGGTTCACTGCAATCTCCGCCTCCTGGGGTCAAGGGATTCTCCTGCCTCAGCCTCCTGAGTAGCTGGGACTACAGGGGCACGCCACCACACCCGGCTAATTTTTGTATTTTTAGTAGAGATGGGGTTTCGTCATGTTGGCCAGGATGGTCTCGATTTCCTGACCTCGTGATCCACCCGTCTTGGCCTCCCAAAGTGCCAGGATCACAGGCGTGAGCCAGTGGGCGTGGCACCCTAAGTTTTTATCTTTATTAAAAGAGACAGTGTCTGACCATATTGCCCAGGGTGGTCTGAAACTCCTGGTCTCAAGTGATCCTCCAGCCTCAGCCTCCCAAAGTCCTGGGATTATAGAAGTGAGCCACCAAGCCCTGTCAGATATTGCTTTTATAATCTGAAACAAAAACGTTATAATAAAATGACCTGGGCCACCCTGGTGGCCCACACCTGTAATCCCATCACTTTGGGAGGCTGAGGCGGGCGGATCACCTGAGGTAGGGAGTTCGAGACCAGCCTGACCAATATGGAGAAACTCCGTCTCTACTAAAAATGTAAAATTAGCCAAGCCCAGTGGTGCATGCCTATAATCCCAGCTACTTAGTAGGCTGAGGCAGAAGAATCACTTGAACCTCAGAGGCGGAGGTTGCAGTGAGCCAAAATCACCCCGTTGTACTCTAGCCTAAGCAAGAAAAGCAAAATTGCGTCTCAAAAAAATAAAAAATAAAATAAATGACTTTTGGAAGTTAGCATCTGGGTCACTTTAGTTGAGGGTTCCCCTGAAATGTTGATAGTTGACTGCATTAAATTAACATATTTATTATATTAACAAATCCCACATGAACAAAATGTTATTACTCTCTATGTTAATTAAGAGATTTTATTAACTTTTTTTAGAGGGTGTCGTTCTGTCACTCCCGCTAGAGTGCAGGGGTAGGATCATTGCTCACTGCAACGTCAAACTCCTGGGCTCAAGGGATCCTCCCGCTCCAACCACCGGACTACAGGCGAATGCCATGGTGCCAGGCCCTCATTCAACCTTTTAAGACCCTACTGGTAATCATTATCAAAAAGCTTAACTGTTTCACCGTAAGTGATCATCACATTAGCCAAAACACCCAGGTCTAAGAGATTGTAACTTCTACAACATCAAGACACAAACAGAATGTAAATAACGCAAATCAAGACTTCTGTTTTCTTTTTTTGACGGAGTCTCCCTGTCGCCCTGTCTGGAGTATAGCTTCACAATCTCGGCTCCCCGCAACCTCCCTGTACTGGGTTCAACCCATTCTCGTGCCTCAGCCTCCCCAGTAGCTGGGATTACAGGCGCCGGCCACCACGCCCGGCTAATTTTTGTATTTTTAGCAGAGACGGGGTTTCACCTTGTTGGCCAGGCTGGTCTCAAACTCCTGACCTCAAGTGATCCCCTGCGTCAGCCTCCCAAAGTGCTGGGATTACAGGCGTGAACCACCACAACCGGCCAAAATTTCTGATTAATTCAGAGAAGGCTATCAAACTGCATTTGATGAAATCTCAAAAACAATACCAAATAAATCGTGTTTAGTAGCTTATTACATATGGATGGAAATTTTCAGCAGATTTGTTTCAGGCTCCCCTGCTGCTCCTCTCAGACACCTGGCTGTAGTTTGAAGTAAATAATTCAAACAGGCCCGACCGGTGGGTCACGCCTGTAACCCCAACATTTTGGGAGGCTGATGTGGGAGGATCACTTGAGCCCAGGAGTTCCAGACCAACTTGGACAACAAGGCAAGACCCCTGTCTCTACAAAAAATGTAAAAATTAGCCAGGTGTAGTGGTGCGCCTGCAGGTGGGTGAATCCCTTGAGCCCAGGAGGTCAAGGCTGCAGTGAGTTCTGTTCCTGCCACTGTACTCCAGCCTAGCAGACACAGAGAGACTCTGTCTCTAAATAAATAAATAAAATAAATCCATCTCCAGGATCCTATTAGCACAAAAGAACTTTGATATGATGCCTATTTCAAATTATAAAACATACACGCCACAAATTTTCTTCCTCTTATTTAGTAGTCAGTAGTATAATTACCGTAGGAAAGCCGATTTTAAAGACTCTATTAAGCATAAATTATGTTAAGACAGAATCTATAACAGAAATTCTACGAATTCAAGAGACACTTAACCTGGTCATTTCCAAGCCTCAAATTACAGCCTTATCAGAATTCTATTGCTTGCTGATACTTCAACACTCTCTAGATACGTTTCATATACTGAGTTCATAGGACTCTGGCACCAACTCACAGTTCCCACCGGGCAATGAGCTCGCCCTTTGTTAGGGGCTACGGAGCGGCTCCGCCCAGCGCACTGCCCCGGCCCGACCCCGGGCTGGCGCAGTCAGTGGTGCACGCGCACCCGCCCCGAGTCAGCACCTCACGAGAGCCGTAGGGTCGCCGCGCGGCTCGCCTCCCCCCTCCCCCTCCCCCCCTC
>NW_016830217.1:665393-671101 GCF_001698545.2 Rhinopithecus bieti
GCCCCCGATGTGCTTTCTTCTCGAACAAGCTCTCTTTTTTAAAGCCTTGTACCTATAGGGACTTGGGGGTGCGTCACAAGACAATACATCTAGGGAAGTGGCTATGCCAGCAGGGACGCGAGGGTCCTTGACCGGGCAGCCTGGCAAGGAGAACGCGCAGGCGCGAGGCAGAGGCAAGCCGCCCGGGTTCCCCGAACTTTGCACACGGGGGAAGTTGATTACACAAGAGGGTTTTTTCGTTTTGGTTTGGCTTTTTGTATTTTGAAGAACCCAAAACCCCGGCAATAATTTCCACCACACTCCTAAAGGACAAGAAGGAGGGGAGGCACTGAACGAAGAGCAAGTGCGGTCACTATGGTTACCACCGCCCAGCTCAATTCGGCAGAGGGAGAAGCAGCTGCGGTCTAGGCCTTCTGCACCCACGCACCTAGCCTGAGCCCAGTGCCCGCCCCGCCGGCCTGAGCGAACGACTGTGGCAGGCACTAGGAGCCCCACCCCATTCCAATGAAAATGACACCTTTTAAGACCATTTTAATTTTTTTTTTTTTAAAAAGGCCGGGCATGTCGGCTCACACCTGTAATCTCAGCACTTTGGAAGGCCCAGGCGGAAGGATCTCTTGACGTCAGGAGTTCCAAAGCAGCCTGGGCAACACAGCGAGACCCCATCTCCCCCGCGGGGGTGGGGGGCCGGTGGGAGGAAAGCCGGGCGCGGTGGCTCAAGCCTGTAATCCCAGCACTTTGGGAGGCCAAGGTGGGCAGATTAACTGAGGTCAGGAGGCCGAGACAAGCCTGACCAACATGGTGAAACCCCATCTCTACTAAACATACAAAAATTACCCAAGCGTATTGGCCGCCGCCTGTAGTCCCAGCAACATGGGAGGCTTAGGCAAGAGAATGGCTTGAACCCGAGAGGCGGAGGTTGCAGCGAGCCGAGACTGCACCACTGCACTCCAGCCTGGGTAACAAGAGTGAGACTCCGTGTCAAAAAAAAAGACACCTCGCAAACATTCCACTCAGTGCCTAATGTAAGCCGGTCGGGGCACCACCCAGGCCCTGGGTCAGGACTGTTTTCCCGTTTCGAAAAGACTCCACCACACTCTACACGGCTCCACTCAAGAGCCGTTCCAAACATGGCGCAGGCAGGGGTGGAAGGCAGCCTCATTCCCGGGGCGCAAAGGGGAGACTAATCTCCAGGAAACTCGGACTACAGAATCGATAACCCCACAAGAAGCTAGTTTCCGCGAATAGGCCTTGAGGAAAAAGTGGGTCGGGCACAAGCGAGCTGTTCAGACGCACTTCACATCAAAAACTCTGTGACAACACAGCGAGATGAAAACGACCCCGGGCGCAGGCGCGCGGAACCACGACTAGCGCGCTTTGGGACGACTCCTCCCGCTTCCCTCAAAGGCCAAGGAAGTGGCTCCGAGGCGCTGGCGCGGGGACGGAATGTTGGGGGGAGGGGAAACCCTTTCCCTTCTTTGTGAGAGAGAACCGCCCCCGCACGGCGAGCGCGCGCGCGCTCACGCACCACTCTCACACTCCGGCGCGCCCCGGGCTTTCCGCCCGGGTCTCGCGCATGCGCGGAGAGGAAAGCGGTAGCGAAGTCGGAGGATTTTTGCCGAGTTTCTCTGAGAAGTTTCTGGAAAGACGGAGCCAAAGGGACGCTGGGGGTGGGGAGCGCAAGGAAGCAAGCGTTTGAAAGAAAGCGAAAAACCCCAAGCACACCGCCACACCTCCAACCTTCGAGCCACGGCCCAAACAGAGACCAAGTCCACTGAGACCCTCACGCCAGGGAAAAAGCATAGGGACCGCGGCAGCCGCTCCTCCCTCTGCCACTGCTCAGTCCCCGAGATTCCTCAGCATGGGGAGAGGGCAGGGGGTAGCCATGAGAAGCGTAGAGCGCCCACTGGACGTTTGCAAGGTGGAAGGAAAGCCGAAACCCACCCTTTGGAGCCGCCTCCGCGCACGGGCCCCCTCGAGTGGGCTCAGTACGTTAGGATTCAGCGTGGCCGCCGAAGCATTGGGTTGGGGGCGTCTTTCACTAATTTTTTCTAGCTTTTCCCTCCTCTCGGGCTCTGTGGTCTCTTCCCCGCCCGTCTTCACTTTGGTGGCCTGACGCTAACGCTGCGAGTGTGGGGAAACCGTAGTAACCTCGAGTCTGAGGGGCGCCCTGGGCGGCGGTGTTCCGTCGCTTCCAGCCGTTTCCCCTTTAAGGAAAGCCCCCGAGAAGGGCCCGTGTGGCCGAGTAAAGGTAGCGTGCGACCGCACAAAGGCACCGCGTTGTTGGCGGCCCCGGACGCGGTCGCAGGTGACGCCGGGCGCCCTGGGCGGGGCGGCGTGGGAAGACCAGGGCGCCTGGGCGGGTAGAACGACGTTGGCGCTCGCGGGGCCGGGCCGGGGAAGGAAGCCACGGCATCTAGCAGGTGCCTCTCCGCGGCCGGGCGACTGCCATTTTGTAGTGCGGTCGCCGCCATTTCGCGCGCCCGAGGGGCGGGGTATGGGCGGAACGGCGGGCGCGCCCGGGCTGTCCCCCTGGGCGGCGGGCGAACGCGGCCTCTTTGTTCTTTCCTTCTCGGCTCGAGGCTCCAGTCTCGACCGCTGACTGCCTCGGAACCGGGCTGCGTTCGAGTGGCCATGCGGCGTGTGAACCTTGAAGCGCGGCCGGGGCGTCCGCAAGGCGGACTCTTCCGCCCTGCAAGCCTTTCGAAAGTGAGATTTCTCACCCCACCCTTGCAGGGTAGAGGGAATACGTTTTAAAGAGGGGATGCCTAGAACCCAGCCGTGGGAAGTGGCTGTCTAAAGCCTTGTGCTGGTGCTAGTAGCAGACCCGTGCGCGTGCTGGGTTTGAGCGATCATGGCGTTCTGCAAATAGCTCAACTGCAGAGCGTGCTCCTTACAGCTTCCTGTGCTGCCGGGAGGCCTCACAAAGGTGCTAAAACCCGGTGTCCCCAGAGATTGGCTTCTTTGGAAAAAAGAAAAAAAAAGGGTAGGATGTCTTTGACGTGCTGGAAGATGGAGTAGAATGAGACGTTGCTTTTCATTGGCTGGCCATGAGGCACGCACTGCGCAACTGTTTTCCAGATACGGGTTTATAGCCCATTATTTATATCTGAGCCATAAACTTGAACAATAGATTGGAATATCTTACTTCTGCCTGTTGAGAACATCTCCCATTTAACTTCTTTTTGAAGTCTCAGATGAGTATGTAAATAATACATTGACCCAATAGAATCTATTGTGTGCTTTCAAGCGTCATTTCAAATCCTGAAAGAGCTATTGTTTTTCTGATTTCAAAAGAAATATTTAAATGTGAGTCTTGGTGTTTTATTGCTAACGTTGTGGTTCGAAATCAACAAAGCCAGGAAATTCAAGAGAACTGCTGCTAAATTTGTCTTCCCCGTTTGCTTTCGTGCAAGGTTTTTTGGTGTGTGTGTGTGTGTGTTTTTTATTTGTTTTTCTTCACCACAGCGTGAGTTCATAAAAGAGCCAGCCCGTTTTGGCTCAAATCTATTGGCATCTCAGCTGCCATAATTTTTTTATTTTATTACTATGTGTAATTATAGGAAGTTATTTGTTTCAGCAGTAGGAGGTAAAGCTTATAATGATGGGATGAAAAGGTAAAAAACATCTGTTGTTGACGGAATCGATCAGGATTTGGTGGCTTTCAGATGACATAAGTATCTGAGAAGAGGCTTTTGGATTCCAAATAATTTAGTTTCATGATGACCAAAAGAACTGCGTAGAGCTTTAAATTTTTATGCTGTGTCTTTTGACATCAACTGTCTTTTTTCTTTTTTTTTTTTTTTTTTTTTTGAGACAAGGTCTCACTCTGTATTGTGGAATGGCGAAATCACAGCTCACTGCAGCCTCGACCTCCCTGGGCTCAGGTTATCCTCCTACCTCAGCCTCCTGAATAGCTGAGACAATAGGTGCAAACCACCATGCTGGGTTTTTTGTTGTTGTTGTTGTTTTTGAGAAGGAGTCTCTGCCCCTAGGCTGGAGTGCAGTGGCATGATCTAGGCTCACTGTAACTTCCGCCTCCCGGATTCAAGCAATTCTCCTGCCTCAGCCTCCGCTGTACCTGGGATTACAAGCACGCCTCACCACGCCTGGAGAATTTTTGTATTTTTAGTAGAGAGGGGGTTTCACCATGTTGGCCAGGATGGTCTCGGTCTCCTGACCTAGTGATCCGTCCGCCTTGACCTCCCAAAGTGCTGGGATTACAGACATAAGCCACTGCGCCCAGCTAATTTTTTAACTTTTTGTAGAAATGGGGTGTCACCATGTTGCCCCAGCTGGTCTTGAGCGTCTAGGCTCAAGAGATCCTCTCAAAGTCTTGAGATTACAGGCGTGAGGCACCACGCCTGGCCTGTTCTTTTGGCGGTGAGAGCTTACAGAATTTGTTGTTGTTGTTGTTAATGCTGTAGGGTTTTTTTTCTTTTTTGTCTGCACAACGAAAATGAAATAGTATAAAGCTATCAGTTTTATTGGAAATTTGGAATCTGTTACAGTAGCCTGATAAGCAAATTATTATAGCTCTAATTAGCTGGGCAGTTCAGATTCGAAGAATGATTGCCCAGCACTTGAACAGACTAGAAGGATCTGTTTAAGCAGTCCTAGTTCCTGGGGTTCATTTTTTTTTTTTTTAATAAAACACATACTTTAGGCCGGGCACAGTGGCTCGGCGTGGTGACGGGCGCCTGTGGTACCAGCTACTCAGGAGGCTGAGGCAGGAGAATGGCGTGAACCCGGGAGGCGGAGCTTGCGGTGAGCCGAGATCTTGCCACTGCACTCCAGCCTGGGCTACAGAGCGAGACTCTCTCAAAAAACAAACAAACAAAAAAACACATACTTTAAACCTTTAACCATTACATTTAACACAGAGAACACATCCTTTTGTTGTACAAAAAAAGGGTGTTGATTTGTATTTTCTTAAAGAATGGGTGGTGTTTGCACCGTTGACATCTCCCTTATGACCCATGGTGTACATTTGCAAAACAGTTGAACAGAAATCCAGGGCTAACCTCCTCCCCATCCTCATATCAACCTCAAGACCAGCTTCTAAACCGAAAAACCCCAAACACTGTTGGAACTAGTGAACTTTAAATATACAGAGAACCATGTTCAAATAAACATTTTCAATCACGGCAATCTCATGATCTGCCCCAGAGGTGAAAAGGCTTTTGTTTATGTAGTCCTGGATCTCATTTGTGTTTGTCAAGCTAGATCCCGACTAGTGAATTCCAGAATTGCCAATTCATTGTTCATGTAGTTTTTCTTTCTTACTCTAAAACTGAGGTGTCTGAATTAATTCGTACCACATTTGTGTTCCCTAAAAGACGGTAGATGTTAACCAAAACTTTGATTACACCCAGATTCTTAAGACACTCAGTGCAGAATAGAAATGGTGTGGGCTGGGCCGGGCACGGTGGCTCAAGCCTGTAATCCCAGCACTTTGGGAGGCCAAGGGAGGCGGATCACTAGGCCAGGAGATAGAGACCATCCTGGCTAACACGGTGAAACCCCGTCTCTACTAAAAATAACAAAAAAAAAATTAGCCGGGTGTGGTGGCGGGCACCTGTAGTCCCAGCTACTTGGGAGGCTGAGGCAGGAGAGTGGCATGAACCTGGGAGCCGGAGCTTGCAGTGAGCCAAGATCACGCCACTGCACTCTAGCCTGGGTGACACAGCGAGACTGTCTCAAAAAAA
>NW_016830217.1:671874-674839 GCF_001698545.2 Rhinopithecus bieti
CCATACCTTTGGATTTGTTCCTTTTTTTTTTTTTTAATCCATTGTTCAAGGAAAGAACAGCTTCGTATGGCAAATTCTGGAATAGGAGAGAATTTAAAACAGCAATAACTTGTTCTTGGTAAAGATAAATTAAGTTCTTTAGAGACTTTAGTAATACGGGAAGTCCTTCAAAATATTTTTAGCAGCAGTTAGCACTCCCACATAGTGTAATAATTTTTTCTCCTTTGAGGCAAAACATTCAGAAAGTTGGTTATAAAATGCTTCCCTGTACTTCAGAAGTATTGGAGTTCAAAGAACAAATCCTTGCAGCAACAGTAGTTTCTTAGAAAAAGAGAAACATGGCTGGGCACGGTGGCTCACGACTGTAATCCCAGCCCTTTGGGAGGCCGAGACAGGCGGATCACGAAGTCAGGAGATCCAGACCCATGTGACCAACATGGTGCAACCCCGTCTCTACTAAAAAACGTAAAAATTAGTCAGGTGTGCTGGCACGCGCCTATAGTGCCAGCTACTCAGGAGGCTGAGGCAGGAGAATCGCTTGAACTGGGGAGGACGGAGGTTGCTGTGAACCAAGATCATGCCACTGCACTCCAGCCTGGGTGACAAAGTGAGACTCCATCTCAAAAAAAAAGAAGAAGAAAAATAGAAACACATCTATAAAAGTAAATGATGCTCCGGGGACACCCAACGTTTGTTTGTCCTGCCAGAGTACAAAATGGTCATCCCCAAAGCAAAATTCTGTCCTGACAAGTGTGCAGATTATATGAAACCTGTAGATTTATCATTTTGGCATCATGGTATAAGTGGCCTAGTTAGACATATCAAAAAGACTCTGGAAACTCAGGATTTTGATTTACTTGTTTAACAATTTTTGAGCATCAATGGCTAGAGCCTATCCCAGGTGTTTAGGTACATCACTGAATAAAAGCAAAGCAAAGATCCCTGTTCTCATGGAGCTTACCCTGGTGGAGAAGGGAGACAGACAATAAGGAAATTAAATAATAGAAGTGGCAAGTGTTACAGTGAAATACAGTGAAGAATAATAGAGATCAAGCAAGTCTTGCAATTTTAAATGAAGTGGTTAGGATGGGCCTCAAGAAGGAGATGGTTTTACTTTTATTTGTACTTTTGTAGAGAAGGGGTCTCGCTGTCACCCCAACTGAAATGCAGTAGTGTAATCCTAGTTCACTGCAGCCTCTAACTCTTTGGCTCGAGTGATCTTCCCGCTTCAGCTCCCCAGAGTGCTAGGATTATAGGGGTGTGACATGGCGCCCCAACAAAGAGATAATTTATGAATGAAGATTTGCAGGAGCTAAGGGAGCAAATTGTGGATATCTAGAGAAGAGACTGCAGAGGGAATCGTAAATGAAAAGACCTTCAGGGAGGCGCAAGCATGACTGGCACGTATGAAATAGAGGAAGGAAATCAGTAGGGTTGAAATAGAATGGTCATAGCTGGGCGTGGTGGCTCATGGCTCATGCCTGTGATCCCAGCACTCTGGGAGGCAGAGGTGAGAAGACTGCTTGAGGTCAGTAGTTCCAGGTCAACCTATGCAACATAGGGAGACTAGTCTCTTGCAAATGTTACAATTACCTGGGCGTGGTGGTGTGGGCCTTTAGTCCCAGCTATTTGGGATGCTGAGGCAGGAGGATTGCTTGTGCCTGGGAGTTTGAGGTTACAGTGAGCTATGATTGCATCACTGCACTCCAACCTGAGCAGCATGGTGAAACCCTCTCTCTACAAAAAATTTATAAAAATTTATAAAAGTTATCCAAAAAATTTATAAAAGGCATGGTGGCGTGCACCTGTGGTCCCAACTACTTGGGTGGGAGAATTGCTTGAGCCTGGGAAGTGATTCGAGGCTGCAGTGAGCCTTGATTGAGCCACTGCACTCCAGCCTGGGTGACAGTAAGACCCTGTCTCAAAAAAAATAGAATGGTCAAGATGGGGCTATAGGATGAATGTCAAAGAGTCAGAGGAGTGTGTGGGGCAGATCTATAGAACCTGGTAAACTGTAATAGGTTTTTATGGTTTTTAATGATATGACAGGTTTTAGAAGGATTGCCCAAGGTATTGAAAATAAGAGGCCCTGGGCTGGGCGCGGTGGCTCACGCCTGTACTCCCAACACTTTGGGAGGCCAAGGCGGGCAGATCACGAGGTCAGGAGATCAAGACCATCCTGGCTAACACAGTGAAACCCCGTCTCTACTAAAAGTACAAAAATAAAATTACCCGGGCGTAGTGGAGGGGGCCAGTAGTCCCAGCTACTCCAGAGGCTGAGGTGGGAGAATGGGTGAACCCTGGAGGCGGAGCTTGCAGTGAGCTGAGATTGCACCACTGCACTCCAGCCTAGGCAACAGAGCAAGAGTCCGTCTCAAAAAAAAAAAAGAAAGGCCCAGGGTAGAAGCAGGAGCCGAATGAATCAGTCATATCAGTAATCCAAGTGAAGGGGAGGGTGGCTTTAATGACCAAAATGTATCCTAGAGAGAGAGAGAGAGAAGGCCGGACGCAGTGGCTCAAGCCTGTAATCCCAGCACTTTGGGAGGCCGAGACGGGCGGATCACGAGATCAGGAGATCGAGACCATCCTGGCTAACACGGTGAAACCCCGTCTCTACTAAAAAATACAAAAAACTAGCCGGGCGAGGTGGCGGGCGCCTGTAGTCCCAGCTACTCGGGAGGTTGAGGCAGGAGAATGGCATAAACCCGGGAGGCAGAGCTTGTAGTGAGCTGAGATCCGGCCACTGCACTCCAGCCTGGGCAACAGAGCGAGACTCCGTCTCAAAAAAAAAAAAAAAAAGAGAGAGATTGATTGTTTTCTTCAGATGGAGTCTTGCTCTGTCACCGAGGCTGGAATGCAGTGGTGTGATCTCAGCTCACTGCAGCCTCTGCCTCCCGGGTTCCAGCGATTCTCCTGCCTCAGCCTCCTGGGGAACTGGGATTACAGGCACATGCCACCACACTGG